>NC_066874.1:5910333-6163230 GCF_022985175.1 Labeo rohita | reverse complement strand
GCTTCCTGATCACCTTCCAAGAGGAGTGAACATGGACTAATGTCTGCTTCAGTCTGTGAGGGGCTCTGTGTGGATACTGGAGCTGCTAAACACACAGCACCAGCAAAAGCCAGACCCAGAGATCAGCTGAAGTAGCAAAATAATGGGAAAAAATGGGACAGTGTGTAACTAAGCATAACAGAAGCAGGAACAGACTGGGACAGATTGTATAATGTGTAGGACAGGGACAAAAAAGACCAAGAAATCAAATAAGTCCAGTAGGTGGTGACAGAATGCAAATCACTTTAAACCAAAGGCAATAACTAAAGACAGTAACATCATATGATAGTTGGATAATGGCTGGTACAGTGGTCAAAGTACTGCAGGATGTAAACTAGCATAATGCATTTTTTAAAAAACTTAAAATGTGAAAAGGAACAAGAAATATAAATATAAAAATATAATAGAAATATAAAATATAAAAATATAGAAATATAATAGAAAATATAGAAATATAATAGAAATATTAAAAATATTTATAACTACTTCAATTTAATTAACCCAGTGCTTGCATCTGGCAAACTAAGTGGCCCAGAGTTAATTATTATTATTTATATATATATTGATAAATCTGTCAGTTATATCTTATTATGTCTTCTTAATCAGATTAAAATATATATATATGTTCATAATTTGTTACAAAAAGTTATTACATTTAATGTCTAATAAAATGCATACTAAAAAAAATTTAACAGAGACTCGCTTGCTGTCAGGATAAGCCTTTATGCAAAATGCAAATACTTGCATTACTTTATAACACTTATAGCTGTGCATATAACTGTAACTAAATATAACTAAATGTCTTAAACGCTTTAAACAGCTAATCTGTCAAAGCATCTGGCACTTAAACTATAGTTAAACTATAGTTTTCATGTGACATCACACTCTTATAGAAACCTACCTGGTAGACATAAAGTACTAAGACAGTGATGTTAGGCCTACAAGACTCAGTATAGTCAGTTTTGATGATGCATATATACAGGCAAACAAATGAGCACAGTGCTATGCAGAATTAAGGCAGTGCTATTAGATGTCCAAATCCTGTGAAACACATAAAATAAGCACTACAAAGTTACAAAACAACACAAAATATACATATAATTAATATTTAATAATGTGTATATTACGTATATAATAATTGATTAAACTTTCATGAAAACAAATGTATTTATTTGTTTGTTTCTTTTAATCTTTTCTTTCTATTTAATTCCTTTTGATTATAACGGAACTACTTCTTCACTACCTCTTATATTTTTACAAACACAGCAGTATTTCATTATAGACAATATTTTCTTAATGAATAAAGTGATCTATTGGTTAAGGATCTGTGTTGGTAACTTAAATGCTCTAGGTTTAATTTCTAGAAAGGCTCATTCATGAAATTTATATTATAGATATATTATATGGGCCTTCTACAGAATTGGTCCAAAGTCAGAGTTGGAAATGTCTTGGAAAAAATGTGGGTTTTTTTTCCCCCAAAATAATTGTATGTATGCAAATTGTATAATATCAAAGGTACACATTTCTAGTAACTGTGCAGTTAATTCTCATATTGTATTTTCAGAAAGTATTGGAATATTTGTCCTCTCTTCAAATTGGTCACTACCGAAACACAGTAATATATCATTTAATTACAAGGGTTATATTTACCTATTAAGATTTTGCTTACGTCTACATTGTAAATACATTTTTTTGCTATTTTATTAACATTACAGAAATAAATCAATAACTAATTTTGAACAATATTTCAAGTGTAATATATGAGATTTGTTGTATTTTGAATTAAATCTTTCTTTGTAAAAGGAAAAAAGTATGAGGGTTATGTGTTCCCTTATACAGAAACAATGATGACAGGTTTCAGGTAGAGACAATTTTAGATAGTTTTGAACCTAGCTCAAAGATACTGATCAGCACATGGTCAGCTAGCACAGTTGTACACATATAAAAACTAAATGTTATGGAATAACTCCCAAAAAGTGTGCTTAATTGCAGAAAAAATGTGTTTGATAGTGATGTTCCTTAAAGTTAAACACAGATTTTTCATAATTTTGAACACATTTACCTCAAAATGATGGGGATATCTACTCACCATGTAGATATGAGAGAGAATGACAGGAAAATTTCCTGATCATAAATCAGTTTCAACCAATAGACTTAAAACATACAGTGTTTCGGTAGTGACATGAAAATGCAGGACACATTTTTTTTTTTTACAGAAAGTTTCATAATTTACAAAAAAACAAAACAAAAAAAAAAACATTTTTTTGAACTTCACTTTTTAAAAGATTCAAAAAGATACTTTTAAAAACAACAATGGAAAAAAATACAACAGTTAATTCAATATCATTTTCATACATTACAATTTAGGGGTTAGGGTTCATGACAGCCACCTCCTAAATAAAAGTACCCAATAAATGATCATTTTATTTATATTAAGCTTACTAATACTTTAAATATTTTAAAATACCAGTAATGAAGTCCAGTGTCTCAGAGGGCAATTTCAAAGTCTTTTTTTAATCAAGGCTTAACTTTTCATTAATTTCAAAAGAATGCATAATTCTGGTTTGTTCCTTAAGTTATCACAAGAGATTGCACCAGAGCAGTGTTGAGTAAGTCCTTTGAGAGTTTGGGGAGACATTTACCTCAGTGTTCCAGTGGGGGGCATCAAGTGTCTCTCCCAGAAGCACGTGTGACCGGCACCGCTGGAATAATCGAGCTAAAACCGGTTCTTGCTCGTTGTTCTGTAGACTACGCATCTAGTACGTAGGAGTTACGCAAACAACGCACAACTTTCTCGCGCAAGCGTAACTCCAAACTCGCTGCTCACGCTCTCCGCGCAAGAATGTGATATTGAGATCTCTTGTGTAACGTACGCCTGCTGTTTCACCGCCAATTTGGTAGTATACGTTACATAAATTGCTTGAAACGAAAATACGCAGTTTTCTTTTGAGACAGGGGAAAACGGAACAACTGTATGTGAGGTAAGTTAAAGTTTATAGCCTGTGATGGAGTGAGCGGTGACTGTTAGCATGACCGGCTAACTGACAGAAATCAGCTGACGTGTGTTGCGCCACCTTATCTCCAATATTTTCCAGGGTGTTTATTGTCAGTTTTGTATTTTACGAAGAAAACAATATAGGATTAGTTGTTAACCGTTGCAGGATATTTGAAATGTAGAATGCTGAGCTAGAGCAAATAGCCCTAGCTTTTACTAAGTTTTGCTTCAGTGGTTCATTGACATTTCATTCTGCGGTATTCTGCGCATTTCTACATGTTTATGTGATATTTGTATAATTTTAAAAATTGAATTGTGGTTTTCTGTGTCTAAATGTGTTCTCGCTGTATGTACTGTTGACAGCTGTGTGCAAAGTGACAGAAAGAGCGAGAATCATGATGAAGATAAGTCCTCATTCACTCTTCCTCTTCGGTCCTTGAGACAGGTAAACATTAAATATAACTTAAATCTGTCTGACAGATTGTTTTTTTGAAGCTTTAATACACGACACAGAATACAGTTTTTCTTTATTGTGTGCTTGGTTTGTATAATGTTATTTAATCAGGTTGGGTGTTAAATAAATTTTCCCTTATGCAGTCTGGAATCAAAGTTTTGACGTGTCAGGCATCACAACGGCCATAGAGGAGATAAAAAGGAGGGAGTTGAGCTCTTCCTCTGTGCAAGCTTCATCATCATCTTCTCCATCTGCAATGGAGATTGCCCTGGTGAGTTTGTGCTAAGGCTGTGTGCTTTAATGTAGATTTGTTGAAGTTAAATGTGACCCTGGACCACAAAATCAGTCACAGGATAATTTTTTTTTTTGAAAGTGAGATTTAAATGATCTTTCCATTGATGTATGTTTGTTAGGACAGGACAATATTTGGCTGAGATACAACTATTTGAAAATCTGGAATCTGAGGGTGTAAAAAAAATCTAAATATTACTAATATTAAGTAGAATATAACTAAATAAACATTAGGTTTTGAAGTATTTATGGTAGGAAGTTTACAAAATATCTTCATGGGACATGATCCTTACTTAATATCCTAATGATTTTTGGCTGCAAATTTACCTGGCTGGTTTTGTTGTCCACGGTCACAAATGTGAAGTGCTGAATAACCAAAATGTCAGTATATCAGAATATACATTTAACTACTTAACCTGACTGAGTATTAAAAAGCATATTGAAATAACCTTAAAATTAATTCAGCACACTTTTTAATAGCCAGTCAGGTTAAGAAGTTCAATATCATGCTATTGTTATAAATTCTGCAATGCAGATCAATTGCAAAACATTAACAACAGCTTGAATGTAATGATTGACTGATATAACATATAAATCTACATAATATCAACATAAACCCTAATGCAATTCACTGATACCTGAAACATGCACAAGCTGCTCCAATGAAATAAACACTTATTCTACACAAAATCAATTCAGAATTCATTAAAATATTTGTAATGTGAATGTGCATGTTTAATTAAGAAAGCTGTATATTTTAACCAATGCAAAAACGTCCACATGTCTCATAGTCACCATCTAATGCTGATTGTCTCTAAATGACCAGATACACCTGCAGAATAATTGATTTGGCTGACATTTCAGTCAGTCACTAGTGAAGAAAAAAAATCATTTTTTATTATTTTTAATTTCTTATTTGTAATGAAAGTCTGAGGGAGTGTGTATATGTTTTGATGACACCGTTTTTCTCAGCACAAAACCAATTTTATGCACAGAAGGCATTTAAAGATCCAAAAAAAAATGTTTTTATTTGTTGTGCAGTCCGGCACAACAACAAGAACCTATGTTGGAATAATAGGATATGCATCCAATGTATGACCCACATTTCCTCTGTCACATCCACACGCGCTCACGCACATATACATATGCCTTCGGCAATTGCGTGACTCACACTGTGCTGAAAGCACTTGATCCGGTGGAGAAGAACACAAACGGGCGGACTAAAACCACAGATGTGCGTTTAGGTGCGATAAGGGGTGCAAAAAACCAGTGCTGAGATCGGCAAGCATGGGAGCTTGTGGATTAAGCCGTTGAATCTCCTGCTAATGGTTGGGAGGGGGTTAAAGAGAGATTTGTGGGCATTGTGTTTGAGAGGAGAGAGATGGGGGCTTACTCTGTCATGTGCTGTTAGCGGCAGCAGAAAGAGTGAGTGAGAGAGAGAGAGATGCAAGAGAAAAAGGACCCTCAGCCCAAATCTGCCAGCAGCCTGGGAAAGGTAGGGCAGATTAGTCAGTGGCTCACTGTATGTTTACTCTAGTGTGTGTTTTTGCACAGTTGTGTGTGCGTCTGTCCATCACTCGTGTCTTGCTGTTTTCATGCTTCTAAATGAATCTCAGCGCTGCAAGAAGCCTGTCGGCAGCGCTCGAGTCTTGATGTGCATGTCAGTGTGCGTGTGACGATGCTGACGGTGCCAGCGTGTGGTTGTGCATCTGTGTTGGATGCGATTTTCTATTTGAAGTGTGTTCATGTGTGTGTGGTCATGCACACTTACACAACCTGTAATTTTTTTCATTTGCATAAATGTTCATGCAAATGACACCGTGTAAGGTTTGGTGTCCATGCAGGGCACCAAATGTGGGATGGATATTCAGTGCGTGAGAATATCCTTTTATCTGCGGTGTCGGTGTTGGTCACTGTGGTATTTCGAGTGCTCTTGCAGTAAATGGTGACTGTTGTGTTGAGAAAATGAAGACAGTTTTTGTACCCAAGCCTGTTAAAGGGGGCATAACTTGCAAAACAGAATTTTTCGACTGTTTAGAAATGAAACTTTCACAGTGCAGAGCTCCCTTCCTAGTTCACCCAGAATGTTAATAAAAACTAAACTGCAAAAATTTTGTTTAGGAGTCATTGTTGACATCACATAAGCACATTAGCATCTGTTTCGTTGTTTCGGCCCTGTGAAATCTTTTATTTTATTTTTTTTTTTTTTTTCTGTGTCTGTTTTATTTTGTTTTATATTCATTTTATTTTCCAAAATTTTTTTTTTTTTTTTTTCTGATTTTCTTGTAATGGATTAATTACTTTTTAATAATCATAAAGCATGTCTTTATGACTATTAACTAGTGACTACTAGTTAACTAATGACTACTATAGGTTTTTTTATTATTATTTATTTGTGTTTATTTATTATTTTTTTTAGATCAAATGTTTAATTTATTATCTAAACTAAGAAAGACACAATCAGCCATACAGCAGTGAGTTTTCTACAAAATGTAAAAATAAATAAATAAATGAGTGCATGGAAAAAGTAAGTGATTAAAACACATCTGTATATGCCCAGATACACCTTTATGCAACTTACCCCTAACCTAAAACATGGAAAAAAGAGATGTAATGCATTACTGGAAGCCTTGGCCTTTGAGTTTTTGTTGTATTTGATTTTATTTGCGCAGCCATACATTTGATCAGTTACTCCAGAAATTGTCATATCCCATGATATTTTGTGTTAAACTGTAAATTCTAATTTTAAATTCTAGACTAATTTCCATGATTCTGTACAGGTTTTCCACATAGAAGAAGTCATTTGAATGCTTATTCAATATTCAGTGCTCCTTAATGAACAAGATTGTAATTTGTAGAAGTTAGGCAGTTATTAGACAGTTATTATTACTGTTTGAGTTGTTTTAAAATGTTGTCTTGTATAATTATCCAGATTAGAAGAGAGAGATTACTTTCATATAGACGTCAATCATGTTTGTAAATAAAAAATCATATCTGGAAATCTGTGTTAATGACCAGTCCTACTTGTTCAGAGATTACAGATTTCATATTTAAATGTACAGTAGCAAAAACAACCTACTGTACAAAGGGTCAGAGATGGGGTGAAAGGTGGTCATACAAGATCTAAACTGACTGTTTGTGGTGCAGCAAATGTGGACTAACATTATAAGTGGACTTAAAGGAAAATAAAACAAAATGGTAGAACAGTTCAATATGACCCCTTTAAAGTGCCGCCTGAATTGTATTCTCATAAACTGTAGTTTCATCATCTAATCTTTCTGTTCATCTCACAATCGTTTGACTTATCCTCTGCTGTCACCCCTCATTTTTTATCCATCCATTAATACTCTTCTCAAACTTTGGCTTTTGACTCCTCTTTCAGTCCTTGTTTTCTCAATTTCTGTCATTCTGGGTTTGTTCTCTCAGGCTCATCCTGCCCTGAAGGCCTTCATGTGCGGCTCTCTCAGCGGCACCTGCTCCACTCTGCTGTTCCAGCCGTTGGATCTGGTGAAGACCAGACTGCAGACCCTGCAAAACAACAGGCACCCAGGGTGAGACACCACCATTCGACATGCCTGCTGTGACCCTCGCTGACCATGTCTAGACATAAGCCTGCAGTTAGGCTGCTGTCCTTGTGCCCTGATCTTTGTCTAGTATTAGATGTCAGGGCTTAGTTTCAGGGCTTGATTGACAGATAATAAACATGTCCTGCATAGTTAATATGCATAATCATTTCTGTCATCCTTCTGATAAAAGACTATTTAGCATGTCATAGATTAAATCTATTTTAGTCTTTTCAAGGGAACCAACATTAGATAACCAAACAGATTACATAGACTTACATTTAAAGTGATAGTTCACAAAAAATGAAAATTACCCCAGCATCCTCGCCCTCCACACTTAGTTTTTTTTTAAAGAAACACTACACTATTTTTGAAAATCCAACAATTGCACAGCACCTGAAAGTGACCGGCACTAAGTTTGTGTAGTTGCAGAGTTGACGGCAGCGTAATATCATTGCGCCTGCTGCACCCATGGTACGGCAGAAAATTTCTTTAATTATTATGCCGGAATGAGAGTATAGTTCCTAGCCATATTGGTCTAGAAAATCACAACTTTTCATATTCCATCCATCTTAGTACGCAATGTAACTACAGAAGAGTCGAGTTTTAAATAGGAAAAATATCGAAACTGCTAACGGATGCTAACAGTCTAATCCGATTCAATGATCTATGATAAGCTATGCTAAAAGTACTACCACCAGACCTGGAGATCGGCTGAATGGATTCAAAAACAGTAAAACTCGTTTGTTTAACTCTAGGGGAGTTGGAAAATGAGCCTATTTTCAAAAATAGTGGAGTGTTCCTTTAAAGTAATCCGCTATTGCCCTTTTCATTTTTAAATGACTTAATTCCTAAATTTCCTGCATTTCTAATTTGCATGACTGATAATGCAAGTGCAGGTAGGCAGACACCGAAAGAGTGTGTGCTCATGTGTGCTCACAGTTGCGGCAACTGTGAGGTTTTAGCCTGTATTATTTTGGCTAGATGCGTGTTGAATGTCATTGTATATGGCTGTGTTTATATAACTGTGTCCTCTCTGTATGCTGTGTGGGAGTGCTCTGTTATTAAACTGTCTGCCTCTTTGAGCTTTGCAGAGAATAACATGTTACCCATGTCAAATTATGCATCCTTATGTGCTCAGCATTCCATCTAAACAGAAAGATTTTTGGCTCCTTCTGTCTGTTTTCGCCTTTCTTTCTCTCTCTGCCCATGTCTGTCATGACCATTTCTATTTCTGTCTTCGTCTTTCAGAGCTCCTAAAGTGGGGATGATTACGGTCTTTTTCAACGTGATCCGCACAGAGAAACTGCTTGGCCTGTGGAAGGGGGTTTCACCGGTGAGTCAAGTGTATTGGCTGAAGTGTCCATTTCCTTTGGTCACCGCTCACTGTTTGATCTCACAACAGCATCAGTGTTCTGATCTCAAACATAAGTCCAATTCCTCATTTAATTGTAACTGTAGACCGCATATATAATGTAGCACAAACAAAAATGAGTCCTGTAAGGAATATTATTACATATTGTGTAGATTAAAAGTAAAAATTCTTTGACAACAGCTTTGTTTTTGTTTTTTGTGTTTTTTTTAGTGATGCAAACATTTAAATTGCACATAAAGGAGTTTTTATGTCAACTTTAAAAAAAAAATCATGTTTCTACTCCAATTTGATGTTAAATATAAAAATGTAAAGGGTGACCGTAATAAAATCATTTCAGATTGCAGCAAACATAGGTGAAGTAAAAATATAATGAATATGCAATATAGTGCATATATTTAGCAAAATTCTTCTCTGTGGAATTTTGTTTTAGTTAACTATAGAGTTTTTGGTTTTTGATTACTAAATATTAATTTAACCATTAAAAATTCAGAAATGTTAAAATGGAAATGAGCAGAATTCAGGAAAATTAAAAAGGAAACAGAATTTCGAACTAAAATAAAACAGAATTTGGGAAAAAAATTTAAAAACGAAATTCATAGGGCTCTACGTTTTTTTTTTTTTTTGTTTTTTTTTTCTTACACGTTACAATTAAAAAATGTAATTTGTTAAAATGCTAATAAAGTGTTAAATTGCATTAGTGTCAATTTAATTAGACATACGTTTTGATTACAAATTTTAAAAGTCTATAAAATTTTATCATTTAAAAGTCCAGAAATGTTAAAACAGAAAAAATGGAATCCAAGAAAATTAAAATGGAAAAATACAGAATTTGGGGAAAAAAAGTATGTTTGGGAAAAAAGTAAAACTAATTACACAGGGCCCTACATATTTTTTACATGCTGTTTTATTGATGTCTTTCTGCGGTTGAAACATTGGTTAAACGATTACATGAGACATGACACATTTCAGTAAGTAGTTTGTTTCAAAATACCTTCAGATGCTCATACATGTTTATTTTGTGCTACAACTAGTAGTAAAAGTAAGAGATGATTGGTTCATCTCCATGCTGCCGCTTGAACTGAACTGGTTGCCAAAATTTCAGTGCATCACGATTTTTTTATTTTTTCTATGTCATAGTTTCACTGTTCATCTGTCTCACTATTTATCTCTCTTTGTCCCTACAGTCGTTCATGCGCTGTATCCCTGGTGTAGGGATCTACTTCAGCACATTTTATTCGCTGAAGCAGCACTTCTTCCAGGATAGGTCTCCAAGCGCTGGGGAGGCGGTTTTGCTTGGGGCGGGAGCTCGTTGTGTGGCAGGTGTGGCCATGCTGCCCTTCACAGTCATTAAGACTCGTTTTGAGGTGAGGATTATTACTGAGCTCTGACACTGTATGCACATTGAAAACACATGTTTTCTACTGTATCTGTGTGTTTATTCACTGTTGCATGTTTTATTGCAGAGTGGGCGGTACAATTACATAAGCGTGGCTGGTGCTCTTAAAAGTGTGTGTCAGAACGAAGGCCCCAGGGCTCTTTACTCTGGGCTCACAGCAACTTTGCTCAGAGACGCCCCGTTCTCTGGCATCTATGTCATGTTCTACAGCCAGGCCAAAAAGGCTTTGCCACAGGGTGAGCTTCTGATCAGTCATGATTGTGATGTAATCTGGGGATATAGCATTGTTTAATAATGTCTACTCTCTCTCACTCACGCAGAAATCAGCTCGTCCTCTTTTGTCCCACTGGTTAATTTTGGCTGTGGTGTGGTGGCTGGTATTTTGGCTTCTCTAGCCACTCAACCAGCAGATGTGATTAAAACCCACATGCAAGTGAGCCCAGCGTTGTATCCCAAGACCAGCGATGCTATACACCACGTTTATGCTGTAAGCATCATGGGATAAACATCTGTTGACCTTTAGTGATCTATGAAAATCTGTTTATATATAAAATGTACATGTAAATCAAAAGTCACCCAGTTGCCTGAAATACACTACCATTTAAAAGTTTGGGCTCAGTACAGTTTTCTGAAAGTAGTTAATACTTTTATTCAGGAAGGATGCATTAAATTAATTTAAAAGGCTTTATTCATCAAAGAAACCTGAAAGTATGTGAAGTATCACAGTTTCCACAAAAAAAATGTTTTAAACCATTTTTAACATTGATAATAAAAAAAGGTATTTAAGCAGCAAATCAGATTATTAGAATGATTTCTGAAGGATCATGTGACACTAAAGCCTGGAATAATGATGCTGAAAATTCAGCTTTCTATCACAGGAATAAATTACATTTAAAACTGCATTCAAATAGAAAACAATTATTTTAAACTGTAATATTATTTCACAATATTACTGATTTTACTGTATTTTTGATAAAATAAATGTAGCGTTTGTGAGCATAAAAAACGTGATCTGTTGAACAGTAGTGTACGGTATTTATTTATAAATGTTTCTAGCCTTGTGCATATTGTGCAGAAAATGTATGTCATAAATCTTTGCTCAAAATTCTCTTTACGCTACCAGTCAAACGTTTTTGAACCATAAGATTTTTAATGCTTTTTTTTTTTAAAGAAGTCTCTTCTGCTTACCAAGGCTGCATTTATTTGATCCAAAGTACAGCAAAAACAGTCAAATATTTCTACTTTTTAAAATAACAGTTTTCTATTTTAATATATTTTAATTTATTTAATTATTTATTTATTTATTTTATTTATTCCTTTGATTTCAAAGCTGAATTTTTAGCATCATTACTCCAGTCACATGATCCTTCAGAAATCATTCTAATATTCTGATTTGCTGTTAAAAAAAAAAATTTTATTGTTATTATGATCATTGTGTTGAAAACAGCTGAGTAGAATTTTTGTCAGTTTTGTTTGATGAATAGAAAGTTCAGAAGAACAGCATTTATCTGAAATAGAAATCTTTCGTAACATTATGAATGTCCAAAAAAACCCCAAAAAATTATCCAAGCTTTTATGAGGTATAAAGTTACAAAAGCTTTTAATTTCAGATAAATGCTGATCTTTGGGTCCTGAAAAAAATGTACTCAATTGTTTTAAATGTTGATAATAATAATAAAATTTTAATATAATTTAAAATATAATTTATTCCTGTGATGGAAAGCTGAATTTTTAGCATCATTACTCCAGTCTTCATTTTGTCACATGATCCTTCCTGGAAAAAAAAAGTATCACAGGTTACAAAAAATATTAAGCAGCACAGTTGTTTCCAACATTGATCATAAATTAGCATATTACAATGATTTTTGAAGGATCATGTGACACTGGAGACTGGAGGAATGATACTGAAAATGTAGCTTTGATCACAGGAATAAATTACATTTTAAAATATATTTAAATAGAAAACAGTTATTTCAAATTTTAACTGTTTTTGCTGTACTTTGGATCAAATAAATGCAGACTTTTGCCTGGTAGTGTATCTAGAGTGACTTCTGTGGATGTAACTGAAAGATAACTCATAATATCATATTCTTTCATGTTTCCACTTTTCATTATCTAGTCAAATGCTCAAAGATAAACCCAACGTCATTTTCGTCTAAATTTTCAGTTTCAAACTTCACTGTCACATTACAGAAGTCAAATGTTTCTGAATGTTTTGTATTTTGTAAAAATCTGTTTTTAAGCACACTTTGTGTACCTTATGTGTAAACTTCATACTGTGTTTAAGATTCTTAAATCACATTTTCGTTAGTAGATTAAACTCAGTTACATAATTTTAATTCTTTTTTTCTGTCTCTCCAATTTTAGAAGCATGGCTTGAGCGGGTTCTTTCGAGGAGCAGTTCCTCGTTCTCTGAGGAGAACCCTTATGGCTGCCATGGCCTGGACTGTGTACGAGCAGCTGATGGCACGCATGGGCCTGAAGTCCTAAAGACACCCAACGCACTTTATGTGTGGACTTCATTCTGTGTGTGTCCGTTGCAGGAGCGTGTGCTTTTGGTGAAAATATGGCATTCTGTTATCCTTGAAGGCTTGATTAAAAACAAAAGCAGCTGGTGTTGGCTGAGGTACCGGTAATAGCGGGTTTGCGTGTGAGAGTGTCTGTTTGTGTTAGTGTTTTCAGGTGCAGTGAGTCGTTACCCCGTGACACCTCTGACAGTGACATTCCTAAATTGCCACATTGTGAGTTTGTCTGCCTTGTCGACGCCTGCATATTGAGAGAGCGATACGTACTGAGGAATACCAATGAGAGACTGCTGAATCATGTGCCGTCAGCTCACAAGAAACACTCCTTTCACAGGAAGAAAATCCCCCTTTTGGCAACTAACCGTCGATACCACATGTCTCACCCACCTTTGCAGGGTTTTCATAAACACACAATTCAGTGGACTCCAGTGTCTAAGATAGTTCTTAAGCCTAGTCCTCTGAGTTAAATCCTGTTTAGTCAAAGATGAGGCTTAGTGGGTGTCCAAGAGACATGTTGACATAATACTCCAGTGCTCCGACAATCAGACCGAATTACTCTAGGGCTGACAACACATGACTGTCTCACCAACATGCTCCGTTCCGACTATAATTGCGCGTCTTTATGCGGTGATTTGTGCCGTTCTACTGATTTCCTGTGCTGTATGACTGGACGTATTTTTCAGTGCATTCCAGTACACTGGGTTTTCTTATTTTCTTGAACACTCACTCCTAGGCACAGACAAAGCCAGGATTTGGATTGAATGAGACTTTGATTTAGACCTGGAGAAACGTAATATTTATTAAAGAAACAGGGGAGAACAAGTGTTGTAATCGTTTCTGAGAAAATAATGTTTGAAGTGGAACGTATCACTGAGAAATTACAATACTTAATTTATCGTGTTTGCAAACGTGTTGCCGGATCATTTTGACTGACATTTTGTCGTATTGACGTTTTGTGTAAAACCGCTGTAAGACGCTATCGGTGATGCTTGGTGTGAGCACAACAGTGTAATGTTACAAAAAACAGAAGTCTGACAAAAACATGTGGTTCTTGACCCTTTAGAATTTGTAGATAAAATGAAGCCCATGAGAACCATTACGATTTTTGGCATTGTGACGTTATTTTCATTCCTGGCACATATATATATATATATATATATATATATATATATATACCAGTCAAAGTATTCAAGCAGTAGGATTTTTAATGTGTTTTTTTCTCTTCTGCTCACCAGGCCTGCATTTATTTGATCTAAATGCAGCAAAATTCTGTTTGATTATATTTTACGATGTAATTTATTTCTGTGATTTCATAGCTGAATTTCCTTCTGAAATCATTCTAATATTCTGGTTTGCTGTTCAAGAAACATTTATTGTTATTATCATCAATATTTAAAACAGTTGAGTTATATATATATATATATATATATATATATATATATATTATATATATATATATATATATTTATATTTATATATATATATATATATATATATATATATATATATATATATATAATTTTTATTTTTTTTGGAAAATAAATTAACTTTTATTTAGAAGGAATGCTTTAAATTGATCAAAAGTGATGATGAAGACATTTTATAATGTTACAAAAGATTTCTATTTCAGATGAATGCTTTTCTTCTGAACTTTCTATTCATCAAAGAAACCTGAAAAAAATTCTACTCAGCTGTTTTCAACAGTCATAATAAATATTAACCTTTTTTTGCGCAGCAAATCAGAATATTGATTTCTGAAGAATCAGTGTGACTGGAGTAATTATGCTAAAAATTTAAATCACAGGAATAAATTGCGTTTTGAAATATATTCAAATAAAAAGCAGTTATTTTAAATAGCAAAAATATTTCAATTTTACTGTTTTTGCTGTACCTTGGATCAAATAAATGCAGGCTTTGTGAGCAGAAGAGACTTCTTTAAAAAACATTAAAAACTTACTGTTCAAAAACTTGTGACTTGCAATGTTACATTTTATTTATATGTATTTATATTATATTTATATACTTAATTTTAACATCATGGTAGTCTTTGCAGATTTGCAAATTACAGTAATTTGTACCATAAAACCATTGATAATAATGGGAGAAAAATTCAGGGATGCATTACAAAAATGGGAATTTATGGGAAATATGTAATTTGTTTTGCAAATAATGTCACAATGCAAAATCTTGATGGATTTGAAATAGATTTTGATTTATTTATGCCAAATTTAATTTCTTTCTTTCTTTTTTTTCTTTTCAAATTCTGTGGGTTAATATCAAATGGACATGTTTTTATGAAATTCACTCCATAAACCTTTGGGTTTTTTGTTCTCTTGATTGTCTTGGTGATAGTACTTTGCCATTTGCCACTTTATATATTTTGAGGGTTCGTACTGTACGTCCACTGGTCAGCGTCGATCCCATTTAATTTAAATGTTTTGATCGTACGACAGGAAACATTACCATATTACATCAAATGACCATTTAAATTCAGGAATTTGTTATACTCATGTAATTATAATTTAATTTAGTTTGCTAAATTCAATTCAATTAACAAATTGATTTGAATGGTCTTGATTTAAATTAGATTGGCTTCTTCCTGACACAGCAAGACTATCTGCTGCATGCTTCAGTGTAAAACCCATAATATGATTTATGGAGTATTTATGTGGAGCCAAGTGATACACTAGTTTTATATCATTTAAGAGGGTTTATAAGTTTCGATCGCACTGCACACTACATGCATATAGTTTGTGAAGCACTTTAAATTTGGTGAAGTTGACTGCATTTAAACTGAATCTGGGTGGTGTGTGTGTGTATGTGTGTGTTGGTCACATGTAAGCCATTGTGCTTTGTGCTGTACTGTGGAGATACTCTTTGCCTTCACACAATCAGTATCGTCTCTTCAGCATTTCTTATTGCCATTATTGTTGATATTTTGTCTGTATGTGAGAATATTTGCACATGCAAATGTCGTGCCTATGTTAATATGTGAATAAATCTGCCCTGTTTTATAAATGATTGTGATTGGTTGTTAACCAACACTATAGTTTTAACACACTAGTGAAGATGGATAAAAATCAATGATGCTTTTTGCACAAAAGAAAAACAGAAAACAATGGTCTAGTGTACAGTTAATGTGGCACAAAATGGTCTTGCTTCTCTGCTATTCTGTGCTCTGCTGGGTGCTGCTGATGGTACAAACCCTGACAGCCTGATGGCTCTGTGTCCCCAGACATGCAGGCAGACAGTGTAAAGGGGGTCAGGTATAAGGACATCTAGAGGGACTAAAGCAGTGACACAAATCTAATGGGGAGCAGTAATTATAACACAGACACCAGACCTCATCAGACTTCTGTCAGCTTTTATTTACCTAACTGCAAAATGACTCAAGCATACTTATCAGAAACCAGCTAGGCTCCATACGGAAGTGATAATATCATAATAATGTCCAGCATAAACCAGAATGCAGACATTAGACTTGTGCTGCTATTTGTTGATCGTTCTGCTCAAAATAAACAATACAAATCACAATGGCATGATGTCACATTGGTATTCAAAATATAATATTTCAAATTTTTAAATTGATTTAATAATTTAGTTTTTGTATTTTTTGTTAACATTGCCTCCTGGTACCAGTGTTATTTTAGTTTAATCAAGATATTATTATAGTTTTTAATAATACTTTAATTTTAATTTTTTTATTTTCCATTTTTATTTTAGTGTAAGTTTTGGTAATTCTGTTGTGTTTTTGTCATTTTTTATTTTAAAAAATATGTATATAGTACCAGTGAAAATATTTTGAACAGTAAGTTTTTTAATGTTGTTTTTTTTTTTTTTTGTGTGTTTTTTTTTTTTTTTTTTTAAAGAAGGCTATTTTGCTCACCAAGCCTGCATTTATTTGATCCAAAATACAGCAAAAACAGTAACATTGTGAAATAAAACTGCTTTCTATTTAAATATATTTTAAAATGTAATTTATTCCTGTGATTAAAGCTAAAAAAAATTTAGCATCATTACTCCAGTGTCCTTCAGAAATCATTTTAATATACTGATTTGCTGTTTAAGAAACATTTATTGTTATTATTGTTGTTGTATTATTAATAATAATATTATTATTAATATTTAAAACAGTTGAGTGCATTTTTTCAGGATTCTATGATCAATAGGAAGATCCAAAGATCAGCATTTATCTGAAATAAAAATCTTTGTAACATACACTATAGCTTTTTTTATTTTTTAAGAAATAGAAATTAATACTTTTATTTAGCAAGGATGCTTTAAATTGATAAAAAATTACATGTATAATCTTACAAAAGATCTCTATTTCAAATAAATGCTGTTCTTCTTAACTTTCCTTTCATCAAAGAAACCTAAAAAAGTTCTACTTTTAATTTTTTTAATTTTTCAGGATTCTTTGCTGAATAGAAAGATCCAAAGATCAGCATTTATCTAAAATAAAAAGCTTTTGTAATATTACACACTATACCATTCAAAAGCCTGAAATCTGTATCATTTTATTTTATTTTATTTTTTGGGAAAGAAATTATAGAAATTAATACTTTTATTTAGCAAGGGTGCTTTAAATTGATCAAAAATGATGATAAAGACATTTATACTGTCACAAAGGATTTCTATTTCAAATAAATGTTGTTCTTCTGAACTTTCTATTTATCAGAGAAACCTGAAAAAATGTTATGTTTTCTAATAATAATAATAATAATAAATGTTTTTGAGTAGCAAATCAGAATATTAAAATGATTTCTGAAGGATCATGTGATGAGTAATGCTAAAAAATTCAGCTTTAAAAATCACAGGAATAAATTACATTTTAAAAATATATTTACATAGAAAGCAGTTATTTTATATAGTAAAAATATTTTAAAATTCTATTTAAAAACATTAAACATCTTACTGTTTAACAACATTTGACTGATAGTGTTTGTATCTTTTAAGTCTTTTTTAGTTTAGTTTTAGTTGGTTTAGTATATCAAGATACACTGAACGAAAATGGGAAGATTTATTTTATTTCAAGTAACAATATTTTATGATAGTGATAAGTCCGTGCTTCAGCAAATAATTTAACTCTTGCCTTGCAAAAACACCTAAACATTTTGAAAACCGTCCTTATTTCACGTAACCAAGAAAAAAAAAGATCAACAACTGACGACTAATTTGAGTAGAGACCGCTCGCATGTGAAATCCTCCACCGGTAGGAGTAGTATGTTACACACAAGAAAAACAAAGAGCAAGAAATCCTCTAGTGTGATTGGTGGACACTCGGGTATATAATGAACGTCATTTCCTCATCCCGCCCTCTTTTCGCCGTGAGGTGCAGAACTCCATACGGCGTTGTCTCGTGGTGAGCAGAAATTCTATAATATTGACGACTTTTAAACGTCTATATGAGTCGGACGATTTTGAATAAAGTCCATAAGTTCCAATAGTCATCAAATATAATGTTAAATGTGACGTTTGCGCCAGTTCTTTTTTTAAAAAATGAAGGCCTGAATCGCAACGTGTAATCGCGCACAAGGAAGCGCGTGTTCGGCTTCAGTCTGTGTGGCGCTCACTGTGGTCAATCGTACGAATAATTAATGTTAAGATTTATTGTATTTTGATTTGATATCAAGTGTCTCTATAGCTTTAATGTCTCTGTTAGTTGATTGAGTTAACGTACGCATTTCCTTTACACATTTGAGTTAGCGCGGTAAAGTATAACGTTAGCATCTCCCATGCTAGTGATGGTGGAGACGGGTGTTTAGTCTGTTCGCATCACGCACATTTTTAAAGCTTAGCACTGCTGTCGGTGTTAGGTGTCGGAAGTGTGCTAAAGTGATACAGCCGGGTTTTCGCTGACACCAGTAGGGCTGATGCGCCCTATGACCTGGGGTTTGATAGCGACCTGAGCTACATTCACCCAACTTCACGTTAGAAGTACTTAACATATCAATTACTTCTCGACTAAGACTCCTCTGTTTCTTTCCAGCTTTTCCACTAAACTCGTTACGCAGGGAAAGTGGTCACGATGTCCGGAGGTCTGGATGTCCTTCAAATGAAGGAGGAGGATGTGCTGAAGTTCCTGGCAGCAGGAACCCATCTGGGAGGAACCAACTTGGACTTCCAGATGGAGCAGTACGTCTACAAGAGAAAGAGTGACGGTAAGAAGCGCAGGAAGATGAGTGATGTGCCTTTCTGGTGCTTTATTAATCTTTGTAGGTTACTGTGATTTTACAGGCGCTTGTAAGGGAACTGCAGGTGGTTTGTGAGTTCATTAAAAGCCAAATTAAAATCTTAAGATCTTAAAATGTAAAAAATACATTGAATACATTTTAAAACACTTTTTGCCCAGAAGACCTAGCGTTTCATCATCATGATGCCACGATATTAACAATACCATTACATCCCTAGTACAAATGGCAGTATTTAAGTGTAGATAATTAGATAGAAAAAAGTCTTTGTAAGATTGAACCATAAACTATTTCCATTATCATCAAAAAGACAACTTTTTTTTTTTTTTTTTCCTTGCCAGCTTAATGTTTTGATCATATGCTTTAGCATTATAGTGTTTTAGCTGTGCAGGCCTAATCTATAAATCTTAATTAAAAAGTCCAAACATTTAAGGTTGTTTACCTGTGTCATGTTCATGGTTCTCTGTCAGTTAATGCTCACATGCGTATGTTACTTTATGGAAATGTTTGCTTAATGTCTTCAAATATTTTGTCCGTTTAATAACACCCACTATAACTAATCTGATTTTTGCAGGCGTGTACATCATAAATCTTAAGAAGACCTGGGAGAAACTGCTGCTGGCTGCTCGTGCCATTGTTGCCATTGAGAATCCAGCTGATGTTTGCGTTATCTCCTCCAGAAACACTGGCCAGGTGATTGACGCACTCCACGACTAGTCAGCATTTGTTTTCAGTTTTCAAATTTAAAAATCTAAAACGCTTTTTAACCAAGCACATCAATAAAACCTGGCACTGCTGTTAGTGTTAGTGTGTCGGATGTGTGCTAGAGTGATTTGGCCGGGATTTCACTGACACCATGAGGTTTTTGCCCAATGATTGGGGTTTGATAGTAACCTGAGCCACAATGTTTTTACTCCTCCACTTGACTGTTAGGGATTTTTAGTGATGTTAACAGTCACCGTTCTTTTCTGTCAGAGAGCTGTGCTCAAGTACGCCTCTGCCACTGGCGCGACCACCTTCGCTGGACGTTTCACTCCTGGAACCTTCACCAATCAGATTCAGGCTGCTTTCAGGGAGCCCCGCCTCTTGATCGTGACAGATCCTCGTGCTGACCATCAGCCATTGACTGAAGCCTCTTACGTCAACATCCCAACCATTGCCCTCTGCAACACAGACTCTCCTCTGAGATACGTTGACATTGCCATCCCATGCAACAACAAGGTATGAGTGAGAAGCTAAACTCTTCATGCAAGTAGTGTTTGTTGTGTGTGGTTTTGAGGTTATAAAATTTAAAATGACATGTTTTAGGGTCCCCACTCTGTGGGTCTGATGTGGTGGATGTTGGCCAGAGAGGTGCTGAGGATGAGGGGCACCATCTCCAGGGAGCACCCATGGGAGGTCATGCCTGATCTGTACTTCTACAGAGATCCTGAGGAGGTACGTTGCACGTATTCAGAATCGGTCCAAGAATTTCACAAATTTGTAAATTGTGATTTAAAAAAAATAATAGTAATAAAAGGCTTTTTAATCTACAAATCTTCATTGATTTACCATAGATCAAGAAGAATAAGAAATCAATAAGAAATTGATACATTTTTGGTCATATCGCCCAGCATTAGGTGTCAAATAGACCGTACTAGACTGAGTCATAGGCTTTTTTTTTTTTTGTTTTGTTTTTGTGTTTTTGTTTTTTGTTGAAGGATGGAGAACCTCTGAATTGCAGCACTAACTTGTCTGAAAAACATTTTTGGTCTGCCCAATTTGTAATGTCATGACTATTTGTTCAGGACAAATTTTAAAGGTCTTGCTTTGTAAGATGGACCCAGAACGCGCTCATTTGTTGCCTTTTTTTTTATTATTTCTTCCTCCCCAAAGTTGAATTTTAGAAAACTTTTTGTTGTTGAATGATGAAACTTTATCTGCTATGTAATAACTTTTGAAACTGATACAGCTAATTTAAACACATAATTTAGATTTATACAACACTTGTTGTATTGTTAAAAATGTGCTTACTGTGTCACTGGTTCTCTGCTTTAACTCTAGATTGAGAAAGAAGAGCAGGCTGCTGCTGAGAAGGCTGTTGGTAAGGAGGAGTTCCAGGGTGAATGGACCGCTCCTGTGCCCGACTTCAACCAGCCTGAGGTTGCTGACTGGTCTGAAGGTGTTCAGGTTCCATCTGTACCCATCCAGCAGTTCCCAGCTGGCATTGAGGGTAAGCTGCTTCTAGTAGACCTATTTCCCAACATCTCATACATAAAAGTTTGGAAAGTCAATTAAGATCATTTTGAACAATGTGTTTACTGTATTAGAATTAGTGTACTGTATTTACTGTATAACTGTGAACTAATCAACTTTTCTGAACTTCAGCTCCTGCCAAAGCTGCACCAGCTGAAGTTTATGCAGGTAAGGTTTTCCTGCTTCGTAGCATGAACTGCAAAATACAAAATAGTGATGTGTGTAACATTTGATGTAATCTTGAATTTCTCTGTCTTCAACAGAGGACTGGAGTGCACAGCCTGCCACAGAGGATTGGTCTGCTGCTCCCACTGCTCAGGCCGGAGACTGGGGCGGTGCCAGTTCAGACTGGGCTTAAACCGTTAACCATGCTTGTGAAATCAATAAATTTGGTTGTTTAAAATTGTTTCTGATGTTTTTTTTTTTTTTTTTTTTTTTTTTAAACTGATTTCTGAAAAAAGACTATAGTGTTTAACAATGATTAGCATAGATTCTTAAGCCCACCTCAGCATCTTTAATTATGAAAACAATATTTAAAAAATGTTTTTGTAGACTTTTGACATCAAAATTAATAGATGTTCAAGTTGTATGTGAAATGTGAAGAGATGATGTACAATCAGCTGGACTCTTTTCCATAAACCCTACCTGGGTGTTATATTTTAAGCTTGTTCATAGACATTTGAGTGACAGATTGTATAGGGTGGCAGTAGAGCTGCGTGATTAATTGTTAAAAGAGCACAGTCTCTATTCAAACACCCATGTGATCTTGTTTTTAAGTGACAATGATTTGTTTATCAGTTAAACCATTGACCGTCGTATTGGATTTAAATCTGTTTGCTATGTCGCTGACACAGAGCAGTTATCATGTTTAGGCATGAAATGGCAAGTCTTCTTAGTCCCAGTTTTTTTTTTCTGTCATATTCAGAAATGCTTTTATAGTTTGTATATGATCATTGATATCTAGGATAGTGATCAAAAATTGGTGCTTAAAATAACATTTGCTGATTACAATGTGACTTAATGTATTTGTCCTTGAATTATTCATTCAAGAGATTTGTTTGAAAACACTTGAATCATTCTGTAGTGGAACATGTGAAGTAATTATGAGTGAGTCATTGAATCATTCATCCGACCGTTTTTTTTTTTTTTAATTCATTCAAATTTATTAAGTGTTTTTAAATTGAATGAGGCAATTAATATTTGTTCACAGCCTCTAGTAAATTACGTTATTTTGCTTAGTTCAGAATCACAGGAGACTCGTGATCTGTTTAAAAAAAAATGTGATTCTTAATTTACAATTTTATGCAGCTCTAGGTAGCAGCCATTCAGTGTTTGACCAATGAAATTAAAATTGAATTTACAATGCTTAGTTTGACAGTTTTCTGCATGACGAGATCCTTATTGAAATCATTTCTGCAGGTCTTCAAGGCTGATGATACACAACTTTTTGAGCAATGTTGCCGTCAACGGGCAACCAGGTGACACGGTGCCCACGACCGATCTAAATTATCCAGGTAGAAAATTTTTTAACCATGCTCAATGGGAAGGCACCTAAGCAACATTGCTCAAAAAAGTTGCCCTGTCTTAAGTTTTAGTTAACTCAAATGGCAAATGTTGCATGCATATCAAATTAATATCTCCGTTATTTTTTTTTTTTTAACAATTCAACTATTAAAATCTGAACATTAAAACATTAAATAAATATACATTGTTAACTACCAATGTAAATGAAAATTAAATTAGTTTATGCTTAAATCAAGAATAAACATGTCAATGGCGTATAAAAACTTGTTTTCCTTACAAGTAACTTGTTCTTATAAGTAAATTGTTGTTTTTTGTAACAAAAAATATGTTCTTCTTGTAATAGGGATAGGGAAAACATGGCAAAAATACTGCAGAAGAATATCACTGTTTGCAGTGTAATCAGAAGATAGAGAATTTTTTTTATTTTTCAGTTTTTGGGAGCATTTGATATATTTGATTATTTGTGTATATATATATATATATATGTATGTATATTTGATCCTTAAGTCTGTTTTATTTATTTATTAGTTTTCAAACTGTGAAGTCTTGCTAATACAACATTGTCTGCTCCTTAGACATTTAGTTAGAGGACATCATAATTTACGTTCCCTTCAGTTTATTCATTACATTTTCTTTGCTTTGTTTTTAAATGTTTTAAATGCACCTTCATCAAACCTGCAGAAACACTGGATTTAGCATCTAAAATGCCTTTTTGTTCCAGATTTGCCTTTCTGATGACCAGTTTTGCCTTGTGCATGGATATTTTACTGGTAAATGTATCAACCAAATAATGATCGTTTTTTTGTTGTTGTTGTTTTTGAGGTACAACGAAAATGTTCCACCCCAGATGGGACTCGAACCCACAATCCCTGGCTTAGGAGGCCAGTGCCTTATCCATTAGGCCACTGGGGCTTATGCTTTTTAACTGCCAAAGATATAACTTGTTTATATATATTAAATAATTATTCAAAAAATCTATAGTTATTTATAGATATTTCTATTATATAGAGGTAGATATTTCTTTTGATACTTTTGTTATAATTTAACTACATTTTGATTAAAAACACAATTCATGAATCATATCACATGGCGGGGGTCTGTCATTGATCCGGTTGAAGAGTGGGTTGCTTAGCAACATCGTGATGCCGCGCAGCCAAACATGGCAGCCGAGATTAGCTAGACTAGAGAGCATTACACAAAATGACGAACACATTTATTCATGCTCTGCGTTGTTAGATATAACTTGATTTAATTCAGGAGGTAGGTTCGTTTGCTTTTGTTCAAAAGCAAGCGTAGAACAGATTAACATCTTGTACGCACACCTAAACATAATCGCTTAGCAAGTTTGCTAGCTAGTAGGCTATCTGGCTAGCTCACTGTGGAAATACTGTTCCTGGAAAAACGGACATCTAAATCGATGCTGTTTGTAGATCTAGTGATTCCTTTTATAGGCTTTATGGTGTTCGGAGTGCTATTAAAATGACGGGCTAACTCTAAGTTAGGCTAGTTTCTGGATTGTGTGTTCGTGGACAGTAAAGCATCGTCACCATGGTGAGTATCAACAACATACGATATCTATCAATTTAAAATTCATATAATAAAATGTTCCGAGCAAGTAATCATAAGTGTGTTTTTGGTGTGTTTAGGCATCAATATATGAATTCAAGAAATGTAAAAATTTGCTTATCTTCAATTTTACTTCCTTAGGTTTACTGCAGTCAATAGTATCTTGTAAATGTATTTATTCCTAGTAATAATAATTTATTCCTAGTAAATAATAACTAAACTAAATTAATTTAATTGAAGGGCTTTCTAGCTAACCATTTAAAAAATACTCAACTAATATTAGTCACCCTCACTATTTGTTCTCTATAAAAGTATTTAACAACAAATCTTTATTAATCTTGCCTAGTCAGGGAACTTGAACTGAAGTGCCTGCACTACATGATAGGACAGTACTTAAATGTTCCCCTGTTTTGGAAAAGTCCTTGTAATAACCAATATTAAAATAAGAATACAGCAAAAGAAACAGCAGACAAAAATATACATTACAGTTCAAAATGTTTATTATAAAGAAATAATTTCACTCAGCACATATACATTAAATTGAACAAAAGTGAAGACATTTATAATGTTACAAACAATTTCTATTTCAGATAAGTGCTGTAAATAGTAGTATAGTATATACAGTCATGTGGAAAAGTTAGGACATCCTACTGAATTCCATGCTTTTCCGTATCAGGAAATCATTAAAAAAATGGTCCTTGGATGGTCTTAAAATTTAGAAAATAAAACCTCAGATGAACAACAACACATGACAAATTGCACCGTGTCATTATTTACTGAACAAAAATAAAGCCAACATGGAAAAGCCATGTGCGACAAAGTTAGGACACCCTTACTGTTAACATTGGAATTAAGAGGGTAAATAACAGTCAAACACTGCTAATCAAATACCTTGGATTAACTGATCATCAGCAAGTCTGAGCGCCTCTATAAAAGCATAAGCTTTGGCAGTTTCCTGGTCTGGAGCCTTCAGGCGTGTGTTAACACAATGCCAAGGAGGTAAGACATCAGCAATCATCTTAGAGAAGCAATTGTTGCTGCCATCGATCTGAGAAGAGTAATACGGCCATTTCCAAACAACATGAAGTTTATTCACAAGTGGAAGACATTTAAAACAGACACCTCTCCTTCCAGGAGTGGACGTCCCAGAAAATTCACCCCAAGATCAGACCGTGTAAAGCTCAGAGAAATGGCAGACAACCCAAGAACTACACCTCAGACTCTACAGGCCTCAGTTAACATGTTAAATGATAAAGTTCATGACACTACCATTAGAATAATATGGGACAGAAACGGCATGTTTCGATGGCTTGGCAGAAGAAAGCCTCTTCTATCTTAAAAAAAAAACCCATTGCAGCACAGTTTAGGTCTGCAAAGTTGCATCTGAACAAAACACAAGTCTTCTAGAATAATGTACTTTGAACAGACGAGACCGAAGTGGAGATGTTTGGCCATAATGCACAGCGGCAAGTTTGGTGAAAACCTAAAGAGCATATCAGCATAAACACCTCATACCAAAAGACAAGCATGCTGGAGGAGGACTGATAATTTTGGGCTTGTTTTGCATTTTGTAGCCACAGGACCTGGGCACCTCATGAACTCTTCTGTATATCAAAGTATTCTAGAGTCAAATGTGAGGGCATCTGTCCGACATCTAAAGCCAAAATTGGCCAAAATTGTGTCATGCAACAGGACAGTGATCCCAAACACACCAGCAAATCTGCTGAAAAGAAAAGAATCAAGGTGTTGCAGTAGCCCAGTCCAGTCCAGAGCTCATCCTGACTCAAATGCTGTGGTGAGAGCTGTGCATAAGCAAATGCCCACAAACCTTAATAAACTGGAGCAACGTTGAAAAGAGTAGTGGTCCAAATTCTTCCAGAACGATGTGAGAGACTGATAGAGTCACACAGAAAATGAATGCTTCAAGTTATTGCTGCTAAAAGTAGATCTACAGGCAGTTGACTCATAGGGTGTCCTAACTTTGTCACACATGGCCTTTCCCTCTTGGCTGTATTTTTCTTAAATAAATAATGACACTGTGTGATATATCATGTGATGATGTTTATCTGAGAATTTATTTTCCAAATTTTAAGACCTGCCAAGGACCAGATCATTTTTTATTATGTCCTGATACAGAAAACCATAAAAAATTCAATAATGTGTCTTAAATTTTTCACATGACTGTATACAACATCTGCAGTAAATGCAATAAATTACTTAAAAAACATTCACTTTGTGCAACGATAAGCTGCACTGTATAAATTTTGTGCAACTGTTGTCCAAAATATCCAGTGAATATAAACGTGCATGAAATATGTGCATATGCTTAGAATCAAATAAAAAGATTGTAATTGTGTTGCTCTAAATGAGTGGATATATAGATATGTACAAAATGCATGGATGAATACAAACCAGGATAAATATTTATGTGTACACAGAATTACAGTGAAAAAATTCTTGTTTCTGTTCCGAAGCTCTTGTCTCGGATGAAACCAGCAGTGGGTGGTGAAGCATCCACCAGCTCTAATGAGAAGAAAAGGAAAAATAAAACAAAAAAGATTCCGAGACTTGAGGATTATCTAAACCAAAGAGACTATCTGGGGGCCCTGACTCTATTAGAGGTAAGAAATCAAACACATAGGATTATAACTCTATGCTTTTTGCATGAACTTACTTTGAACTCTGTAATGTCAGTTTCAGTGTAATGGCGGGGTGTCAGTGGAGCATGCAGACCTTTGGATTGGCTACTGTGCCTTTCATTTAGGAGACCACAAGAGAGCAATGCAGGTTAGTGAAAGAAATGTTAGACACATCAGGATGTTGGATAGAGTCAGTTTATGCTTGACTAGGGGATGAATCACCTTTAAAGAGCAAGGGTGTGTGACATTATGGCTGATTGGTTGTATATAACATGAAATATTCCTATTTGTTGCGTGTTTTCAGGAGTACAAAGCCCTCACTTTGAGGCCGGAGTGTCCAGTGGATGTTTGGGTATACCTGGGCTGTTCGCTGTTTTTCCTAGGGCTTTATAAAGAGGCTGAGGAGGCAGCATTAAAAGGTGTGTCTTCACATACTGTACACTGCTGTCGAAAGTTTGGGGTCTGTGAGATGCTTTGAAAACTGCTACATAATATTTTTATGGAAACCGTAATACAGTTTGTCTGGATTATTTTATAAATAGAACGTTTAAAAGAACAGCTTTTGTTTGAAATATATACTTTTTTCTAGCACATCATCCAAAATTATAACATGCTGTCTTTTTCAGGGCCAAAAACTCAGCTTCAGAATCGCCTGCTCTTTCATTTAGCTCATAAGGTCAGTTTTTCCATAATATTTCATGCCCTACTGGACATTATTATTGTAGTGCATCAGATGATAATGACATTCTCTGCTTTGTTGTTCTCTGTGAAGTTCAGTGATGAAAAGAAGCTGATGGGTTTCCATCAAAACCTGGAGGACGTGACTGAGGATCAGCTGAGCTTGGCTTCTATTCATTATATGCGCTCGCATTACCAAGAGGCCATTGATATCTACAAACGCATCTTATTGCAGAACAGGTGCTTCAGAACCTATAAAACAACCACATCATGATCACATCAAAATTAGAATCAGAACCTCTGAGAAACAATGCATTTGTTTAGTATTAAAAAAAACGTTTTTGCTTTATTATTTGTCTTTATTGCACTGAAAGTCAACACATTCTTCATCATAAAATGATTTGTCTCTCTATTCTACAGAGACTTTCTGGCCCTGAATGTGTATGTGGCTCTGTGTTACTATAAGCTGGATTACTATGACGTGTCTCAGGAGGTGTTGGCCGTGTATCTGCAGAGTATTCCTGACTCTACTATCGCCCTCAACCTCAAAGCCTGCAACCACTTCAGACTCTACAATGGAAAAGCTGCTGAGGTCAGTTACACACCTATGTATACTAATACACTAATTATTTCATGAGATTATGTAGTCAAGGCGAAAGTTGATGATTATGATCTTAAAGACCACATTAATTCACAATGACGTAATAAGACGTACACTACCATTCAAAGGTTTGGGATAGGTAGGAAAAAAAATCTTAAGCTCAACAAGGCTGCATTTATTTGATCAAAAGTACAGTAAAAACAGTAAAGTGTGAAATAATATTACAATTCCACATATCTGTTTTTTATTGTAATGCATTTAACATTATTGTATAATGTGACTTGTTCTTGTGATGCAAAGCTGAATTTTCAGCATTATTACTCCAGTCTTCAGTGCCACGTAATCCTTCAGAAATCATTCTAATATGCTGATTTGCTGGCCAAGAAACATTATTATTATCAGTGTTGTTAACACTTGTGCCACTTAATATTTTTATGGAAACATACATTTTCTCTGAATTCTTTGATCAATAGAAAGAAAGAGCATTTATTTGAAATAATTTTTTGTGTAACAACGCAAATGTCTTTACTGTCACTTTTGATCAGTTTAATGGGTCCTTGCTAAATTCAAACGTTAATTCGTTAAAAAAAAAATACTAACATCAAACATTTGAATGGTAGTGCATTTCTGATTGAAAAAGAATATTCAGTGGGAAAATAATGTAGGATTATGAAATGTGATAATGTGAAAACAATGCTTTGTATTAACTAATTTGTTCAGATGGGACATTTATTAAGAACTAAAATGCATTTAATTAAATTTCATGTGTTGACAATGAGAGATGGTTTTAAGTTCTTTAATTAACATTTGTCTCCCTCTTGACTCTTTAGACGGAGTTGAAGAACCTGATAGATATCTCCTCCAGCTCGTTTCAGTTCGCTAAAGAGCTCATTCAGCACAATCTGGTTGTGTTTCGTGGGGGTGAGGGGGCCTTGCAGGTTTTACCTCCTTTGATTGACGTAATATCAGAGGCCAGACTCAACCTGGTCATCTACTATCTCAGACAAGGTATGCTGATCAGGTGTGGCCTCTTGCCTTTAGCAGATACATTTAAACTGGCTTATCAGGTTTGTTATTAACTTTGCCATCTCACATTTAGATGACATTCAGGAGGCCTACAAACTGATCAAAGACCTTGAGCCCACCACACCCCAGGTATTTATTCCACCCTAATGCTTATTCCTCCTTTTTTTTTTTTTACTTTTTTTTTGTGTACTTTTTGACTGTCTTATAAACTGTATTATAAATAATATTTTCCTCCATATATTACCATTTTCCATCATATTTTTTCTGCCTCACATAAAAATTCATTTCTAAAATGCATTTTGGCTCCAGTGCTAACACTTTATCCTCTGGTGTCATTTACAGGAATATATTCTGAAGGGGGTGGTGAATGCTGCTTTGGGACAAGATATTGGATCGGTTCGTGAGGTTTATTTATATCAGATAGCAGTATTCCTCTCAAACTCCATTTCTCATGTTTCACAAATGTTTTCCTAAATCTGTGTTCTCTTATCTCTTTATATGTTTGTGCATTTTTACAGAGGGACCATTTAAAAATTGCCCAGCAGTTTTTCCAGTTGGTTGGAGGCTCGGCCAGTGAATGTGGTAAAATCATTGTTTAGGCTAACAATAACAATATTAGCGCTGGTTCAGCAGCAGGGCCCCTGTGCTGTATGGAAGAGAGCCAGTGATAGAGTTTGTTTTCTTGGCACAAACTATGCATCATCCTAGACTGAAAAGATGGCTCTTAATTAAATGTCCTTTCTATTTTGCTACTAAATTCCATTTGTACCTAACATGGTACATTTTTTAATTACAAAATGAGTTTTGTCCTTAATTCAGGAATGCAAAATTGTCATTTTGAATCCAAAATAGGTCATTTGTGTGATTTATGTAGATTCGCTAATTGCTTGAAGCGCGGCACTGTGTTCACACACGAGCAGCTGATGATTTTGGTGTCTCAGAGCGGCTAGTTCTGTGGTGAATGCTGCTCCGCACATCTTCATCTTTCCAAATATTATAAGAGAATCTGTTGCTTCAAAACAGAAGCTTTGAAGTCTCCCCTTTTACTTTTTTATGCAAAAATAAAAGCTGTGTGGTTTGACGTTTGACAGGAGAGAAATTAGGACAACCATAAATATTAGTGTTGCAATTCTACTGTTGTTCTGTACAATAAAATATAAAGATTGTTTCTTTTATTTTTGCCTAGTCGGTAGAAATTCAAGTGTTACACATAGTTCTATAAAAATAAAGAAATAAATAATAAATAATAATATGTTTGTTACGTTGCAGTTTCCACTGGAGTCACCAGCTGACTGGCCACTTTTTTTTTTATTAGGCACTTATCGAGTGTTCGTTTTGTACCTGTAAGTGAAAAAGAACGTAAAATTTACAGTGAATAGCCATAAATTGACATTCCCAGAATTCCCAGTGTTACATTTCAAATTTGATGTTCTTTTGTTGAAATAACTATGTTTCTTCTTAGTTTTTCTTATTAGTTTTGTACATTAGGGTTGTATGTTACATCTAATGTTGTTATAATGTTTTTTTGCATTATTTCAGTTTCATGTGTGGTGTTTAGTGTTTGTGTGAATGACACTTGGCACCTTCTATCTATGTTAATATTTAAAAGCTGCTTGTGTCATCATGTGACTTTCTCAACACCACCTGCTTTAGGTGGTTATCAGTATATTACAAAGGTACAAAACAGATTTCACTACTTCAGTAGGTTGGTATATTAACATTATATCAGTTAATGAAATTACGGTATTTAAATGTACATTTAAACTTAAATTTAAAACCTAAAATGTTGCTTCTGTATTTTTTACTGTAAAATTCCGGCAACCCCAGCTGCCGTTTTTTTACCATAAATGTTATGAATGTAGGTTTTGTACATTAGCTTCACTTAAGATGCATTTTCCTTTGTCCTGGCCATGTAAAACACATAATAATTTATTCTCTGTTTTCTTTTTTCTTATAAGACACAATACCTGGCAGGCAGTGTATGGCCTCTTGTTTTTTCCTGCTGAAACAGTTTGAAGATGTGCTTATATATCTCAACTCAGTCAAGGTAATGCACATATCAGGGTGTTTGGACTAAAACCAGAAGCATTAAAAACATCACCACCAATATCTATCTTGTTTCCCTGTAGAGTTACTTCTACAATGATGACACATTCAACTTTAACTATGCTCAGGCCAAGGCTGCTCTTGGAAACTACAGGGAGGCCGAAGAGGTACACAACAACCGTGGTCCAGTAAATATGATTTAGGAACCATCTGCAAGTATGACTAAATCTGAATTTAATGTGAACAGGTGTTCCTGCTCATCCAGAATGAGAAGATCAAGAACGATTACGTTTACCTGAGCTGGTTGGCACGCTGCTGTAGGTTCTCCTATAAGTCTTTGAAGCTTTTGAACCACGGCCAACAGATCTCCAGTTCTGGGCTAGTGAAATTCAGTTTTGACTTTAATGAAGATGAATGACTGGAATAGTCTTTGGAAGCGTCTTTTACACGTCAGCTCTTTTTGATTAGTCATTTCTGTAGACGCATGAGACCTCTCACTCTCTGATGTCATCCTCCCTCCTCTGTTTTAGACATTATGAATCAGAAGGCTCAACAGGCCTGGGAGCTCTATCTGAGACTGGAAACCTCATCTGACCCTTTCAGCCTCCTGCAGCTCATCGCAAATGACTGCTACAAGGTGCAATATTATAATTCTGATTTAGCCAGTCGTGCATGTAAACACATTTTCGTTCATGTATCGGCTTGTCGCTAATTGCGTTTTTTATAATAATAAAGGCAGTGTGTTAAAAATAGTTGAGTGCTAGTCATAGTGGGATAACCGTTTACCAAGAGTCTGCTTGTTCTGATATTTATATTTATTTGGTAAAACTTTACAATAATGTTCATTAGTTAACATTAACTAAGAATGAACAATACTTTTACTGCGTTTATTTATCTTAGTTAATGTAAATTTCAGATTTTACTAATGCATTATTAAAATCACAAGTTGTTAACATTAGTTAATGCACTGTAAACTAACATGAATGAACAATTTGAAACTATTTTTATTAACTAACATTAACAGATATTAATAAATGTATTGTTCATTGTTCATTCATGTTAGTTACATTAGCTAATGTTAACAAATGTCATCTTATTGTAAAGTGTTACCATTTATTCTGTGACCCTTTTTCAGATGGGACAGTTCTATTATGCAGCTAAAGCATTTGACGCTCTAGAGAGACTGGATCAAAACCCTGAGTACTGGGAGGGAAAGCGTGGAGCATGTGTTGGGATCTTCCAGCTCATACTGGCAGGCCGAGAGTCCAGGTATAAACCAGTAACATTCCTGAGGAATGAAAAGACATTACTATTTGGTTCAGATTATTAAATTAAATTCTTATTAGACTCTTATTAGTTCTACATTTAACCCAGTAAAGCCTGATATATTAAATAATAGTCAGAAAAATCATATTTTTTAAAATGGAACAGTTTATTGAACCTTTAGACAACATATATGTATTTTTTGCATTTTATACACTGCCCTCCAAAAGTTTGGAAACGCCCTAGAAAAGTGGGGTTTTGGACAATATTGGCATGAATCCTTTTTAATTTGTGATTATTTTGCACTGATAAGGGACAACACAAACTACAAAAACATATTTTATTACATAGATAGAAAAAACTTACATTTTCGATTCATCAAAATATCAACCCATTAGCAGCTATTACAGCTCTGCATAATCCGGGCCTAAATTTATTGTATTCTAAACTTAATTGGCAATCAATTGTTGAAGCTATTAAGGTGTGCTGACCCAAAAATCTTCTAAAAACCTGGGCCAAGTTTAAACCAGTAACCAGGCATCACAGCTGACAAAGGGGCATGTCTGACTTTGACATGTGTATATTGCCATTATTATGTAATCAAAATGAAAATTATTATTGCTGGTCTTCAGTGATAATGTCAAGTTACTTTAATGTATTTGCACCAAAAAAATGCTAAGGATTTATGCTGATATCATCCAAAACCACACTTTGCCAAGGATGTTTCCAAACTTTTGGAGGGCTGTGTATGTGTTTTTTCTGGAGAATCATATTTGATATATCAGACTTTTATGGCTCATGTTGTATGATAAAGTGAGAATATGGAAAAATATGCAGTTTAGCGCAGTTGCTGATATTAATACGACCAAAAAGATGACATTCAGCTTAATTGCAGGACAAAACATACAATATAATACAATACAATGATGACTGAGAGATGAACAAATAAATGTTCCTCAAAAGCCTGATGCATCATATTTATAAGACAGTTATTATAAAATTATCTATGGATAAATAATTAACCTAAGTTGCTTCCATTCAGTGTGTTCATCTTAAAATATCACTAACAATATAAAAATTATTCTTAAGTTTACTATATAAAAATCAGGTTTAGCAAGATTTTAGAACGTTAAGACGTGTGTACCACAACTGGAAGGTGGACAGTTTTAGAATTATACTTTTTTTTACTTGCTAAAAATGTATAAACTATCAATCAGACGACAAAGAAATGTAGCAGACTGTGTACAACAAGTTTTTCAGCAAAGTTTTGATCATATTGAGAATTTAGGGGCCTAATTTAGGGGACATTTATGTATCGAATATGATACAGTAAGCTTTATAGACTTAAAACAGACAGCTGTATTTCACCCAAGTTTGGCACAATTCTGTAAAGCATCTTTAACTCTCAAGTTTTTGACCTCTGGACATGTTTTCTATGTTTATTTTTTATTTGCTTTGTTTTCAGAGAGACGCTGAAGGAGGTTTTGCCGATGTTGAGGAGCACTGGCAACCCACAAGTTGAATACATCATCCGCATCATGAAGAAATGGGCCAAAGACAACAGAGTGCCTCTCTGATCGCATTTACAAATCTTCTTGGACATTTATTCTTTTGTAAATGTTATTCTTTTTTTTTTTTTGTATGATATCCTTATGCTTGTTTGTCTCTGATGAGTACAACAGTTCAGACGTATCTTAGAAAAAAAGCTACAATAAGTGCAGCCACACTAAAACATTTACTTAGCGTTTATTATATTATATCTTTTTTAAGAGAGAACTATATTTACAGTGTTTCCATTTCAGTGAATGTGTTCTGTGAGATTAACATTGCAACAAATAAAGTTTATATCTTTTCATACTTTTTTATTGTTTTGCCTTGGGAACAATAAATGTCTGCTAGGGATTTAATTGAATAGGTTTTGTAAAATTATATAGAATGCTACGAAGATCCATCTGTAGCTCTGGCATGATATTTGTGACCCTGGACCACAAAACCAGTCTCATGTTGCACGGGTATATTTGTAGCAATAGCCAAAAATACATCGGATGGGTCAAATTTATCGTTTTTTCTTTTATGCCAAAAATCATTAGTATATTAAGTAAAGACCATGTTCCATGAAGATATTTGGTAAATTTCCCACCATAAATATATCAAAACTTAATTTTTAATTAGTAATATGCATTGCTATAAACTTTGTTTGGACAACTTTAAAAGCGATTTTCTCAGTATTTTGATTTTTTTGCACCATCAGATTCCAGATATGCAAACAGTTGTATCTCAGCCAAATATTGTCCTGTCCTAACAAACATACATCCGTGGAAAGTTTATTTATTCAGCTTTCAGATGATGTGTAAATCTCAATTTTGAGAAATTTACACTTATGACTGGATTTGTGGTCCAGGGTCACATCTGTACACCTTTTGAACAAGTGATATCAATGACTAAGGCAATAAGTTAAGCAAACCTATTAGTTAAGATGAACTTTCAATCGAATCTGATAATTGTTATTTAATAATACACTGTAAAAACAATAGTATTTTTATTAAAGTTAACAAAGATGAATAAATACTGTAAGAGATGTATTGTTTATTGTTAGTTATATTAGTTAACGCATTAACTATCGTTAACTAATAGGATTGTAAAGATTTACTCACTAATGGGATTCTAAATATATGACATTATATTTTCTGGGCTACTTAAAATACAAACAACAGAACCCCTCAGCTCATAATAAGCGTCCTTAGAAGTACATTCTGTTGGGAAACACTTTCCTCTATTAGTTCCATATCTATGCATTAGTTCAATTTCAAGGGGAATCCTTTTTTTTCCACAGAAACATCTCTAATTGCTCATTAGAGCGTCTGTTGCCTGTAGGCCCGCCTCTGATTGGCCACGCTGCCGCCGTCGGCGGTCTCCGATTGGCCAGGGCGAGCTCTCCCTCCCGCACGCCGTTTCCGGTGTCCGTGTGTGCGCAGGCTCAGTTCGCTCGTCTCTGCTCTTTTATTTACTCTCTCTCATCTAAGATGGCTGTTCGGAGCTCCTGAGTCCCCCGAGCGTAGCGACCGAGGATGCTTGCGCCTCCAAAATCAACTTTCACCCGGCCATCCCGTCCCATGCGCACCCCGTAAGGTGCGGAGGGGACTCTAGCATCAGTACTGCCTCCGAGCGCCGCTTCCATCCGGCGTGAAGCTCTTTAAATCAAGTTGTTTGGCGAAGTCAAGCCCCGCCACTGAGTGTGAGTGAGTGAGTGAGTGTCCAAGAACACTGAACATCCAAATGGCCGAACCGAGAAAAGTGCAGTTTGTCACCCTGTCGGCCCTGCCCGGCGGTCCGGGCGCGGAGGGCAGGAGACGGCGGTTGGAGGAAGACGGGGCCGCCGAGATGAGTTTTGACAGAGAGGGCAGGATGAAGATGATGGGGACCGGGGTGACGACAGCGGGTGACCGCGGGGGTTTGATCGGGAAGAAAGACAGCGAAGAGCCCAAAGGAAAGACAGTGCGCCTCAACCTGTGTCTGTCCGAGCCCAACGAGCAGTGCTCGGCCGAGTTCAACTACAGCGAGCTCATCCAGTCTCAACAGGTACAGTAACTATCCCGACCACTTTAGTGAAGAGTATGTAACAGTCCAGCCATTACTTGTTCGTGTAAAGCCACCGCTTGCTTGTTTTTGCTGACTTTGCTTGTGCATTAGCCTGTTAGCAGTGCAGTCCAAAAATAAAGTCCTCTTCAGGGGATCTCCTTCTCACTGGCAAGTGTGACATATGTTATGAGCGAGTGAGAAGTGCATTTAATTTTTTATGACGTGTCTCTATCCTGTTTGCTCGTAAACTTTAGAGCACTTTGTTGAGTACGTGACCCTTGTGGCCCCCAGGGCCCTGTGCGCACAAAAATCATTAAAGGAGAGCTGAATTGCTGCTAACTGCATTCAAGTGCTGTTCATGGAACTTTTTATGAATGTAGCCCTGGCCTTTGACAGCTGTCAAATGATTTGATTTTGTTAGTGCGCTATACTAATTTAAAAAAGTTTTGCAATTATGTCATTTTTAAAAAATATTATTCAAATGGTGTACACTCAATAGCAATTAAGGCTATTTATCAGTGTTGTACAAAAAGCTGTTTTCTACATGAGGTGGGTCGCCTCATGGGCGCCTACATGTTGAGATCACATGGTCAGTGGTGTCATTTTAAGTTGCTACTAATAATATCAATGATAATAATACTACTACTATACAACATGACAATGGATTCTAAAACAACACCAGTTTGAACAAACTTTCAGATTCTAAGTGTTTATCAGATGTTTATTATAAGCATGTGCTTCAGTGATGTTGTCTGCTGCTTTAAATGCATACGCTACACTACCAGTCAGTTTTTTTTAAAGTAACATTTAGTCTCTTCTGCTCACCGAGCCTGCATTTATTTGATCCAAAGTACAGCAAAAACAGTACAGTTCTGAAATGTTTTTACAATTTAAAATAACTCTTCTATTTGAATATACACTACCAGTCAAAAGTTTTTGAACAGTAAGATTTTTAATGTTTTTTTTAAAAGACATCTCTCACGTCTCTGCTCACCAAGCCTGCATTTATTTGATCTAAAGTACAGCAAAAACAGTGCAGTTTTGAAATATTTTTACTATTTAAAATAAATACTTTGTATTTGAATATATTTTAAAATGTAATTTATTTCTGTGACCAAAGCTAAATTTTCAGTATCATTACTCCAGTCTTTAGTGTCACATGATCCTTCAGAAATCATTCTAATATGCTGATTTGCTGTTTAAGACACGTTTTATTATGTATATATATTATAGTATAGTATAGTATAGTATAGTGTATATATATATATATTTTTTATTTATTATTTACTTTTATTCATACTTTTATAATACTTTTATTTAGAAGGGGTTGCTTTAAATTGATCAAAAGTGATGATAAAAACCTTTATAATGTTATAAAAGATTTCTATTTCAGATAAATGCTGTTTTTTTTTTTACTTTTTTTTATTCAAAGAATTATGTTTTTAACATAATAATAATAATAACATTAATAAAAATGTTTTTGAACAGCAAATCAGAATATTAGAATGATTTCTGAAAGGTCATGTGACTGGAGTAATGATGATAAAAATTCAGCTTTGAAATGACAGGAATAAATTACATTTTAAAATATTTTAAAATAGAAAACAGTTATTTTAAATAGTAAAAATATTTCAGAATTTTGCTGTACTTTGGTTTAAATAAATGCAGGCTTGGTGAGCAGAAAAGACGGTTCTTTTGACTGGTAGTGCATTTAAAGTCAGCTGGATTCGGATTGGCTGTCAGTGTCTTGAAAGTGATTCCATTGATATTGTTCCTCTGTATCATGTTGTTATAGTTGTGGTGTGTGGGCTTCCCTGTTCTTATAAAATTTGAGTGATTATTAATAAAAACTTTATATCTATCGGCCTTAGTGTGAACGGGCCTAAAAGAGATAGTCCACCCATTTACTCACCCTCATGTCGTTTTAAAACATGTTGACTTTTTCTTTTGTGAATCACAATAAAAGATATTTTGAAAAACGTTGATAACCAAACACAGTTTTGGTTCCTATGGACTTCCATCGCACGGATAAAAAATACAATAGATGCCAGTGGGAACTGAAACAGTTTGGTTTTTGATATTTAGGTGGACTGTGCCTTGAAGTTTGAATGGGAAAATACGTTATCACTATGGGTCATAATGATCCACCAATCCAAGCTAGAAAAATTAAATGTCTTTACTGGAGTGATTGTGCTCACACATTTCCTTTCCACAGACCAAGAAGAATCCACCAGATTCAAAGTCTTCCCTGGACCCCAATGATCCCTTTAACGATGATGAGAGAGAACGTCTGGAGGTCGAAGCACTGGCCAAAAAGTTTGAAAGCAAATACGTAAGTACAGTTCAATGATTTTAAGCTGCATTTTCAAATGTGTGGGCACTCAAATGCCAAAGGTCACGTTGCCGCTACCACTGACGTCCTTCCAGGGAAACGCAGGGAAAAAGAGGCGGAAAGATCGGATGCAGGATTTGATTGACATTGGCTTCGGCTACGATGAGAGTGACCCCTTCATAGACAACTCGGAAGCTGTGAGTGGGCACTTGCCATGGCAACAGACAGACATCACTATGGAGATGATCGATTGGCATTTAACATGCTGTTTACCAACTCTGTCTCATTGCTCTCTGAACTTAAGGGGTGTTTTTTTCATTCATACTGAAATCAGTGATGGATATATTTAGGGTTACCTTATGCATTGTTTTGAAATGAATGGTTTTGGAGTCATATTTCGACCTAAAACTTTGCCAGAACCTCAGGAATACACTTTTAGTGTAACACTTGTGTTTTTTTCCTGTTAGTATGATGAGCTTGTTCCAGCCTCCCTGACCACCAAGCTTGGTGGATTCTACATTAATACGGGTACTTTGCAGTTCAGAGCTGCTTCTGAATCTGAGGGAGAAGATGGGGGCAAAGCAGAAAAATCTAAGGTGAGTTTACTTTGTTTTTTACCCTGTGCACACCCGGTTATTAATGTTCATCTTGAGTGTTCATCCTAAGATGTTTTAATTTTACATTTTAACCTTAACGCAAACATGCGTTTAAGGTTGGCTTTCCCAAATCAGATCAGTTTAGGAGCATTAAATCATCAGTTTAAAACCCTTTGCATGTGACTGTTCACATGTGGTTTGAGTGACCAGATCACAAAACAATCTGAACCCCATTTACACCTCTATTTATAATATCTGTCTGGACTGAATGCTTGTGATCAGATCACCCCAGACGGATGCTGTTACCATGCACAAACAAGGCTGCTATATGATATATAGACCTGTTAAAGAGACAGTTCACACAAAAATTAAAATTCATCAATAACTCACCCTGATGTCTTTGCAAACCCATAAGACTTTTGTTCATTTTTGTTCACTCTTCTAAAGAGATGTCATAGCTTTATTTATTCATATATAAACATTGATGAATATTCATTTATCATGAAAAGCGATTGTGTCTTTTCAGAAGACTTGGATTAAACTGTTGTAAACATACGGTGTAATTTTTATTATCTTTTTAAAAATTTTGATGGAATGGTCTTTCAGCAAAGTGACAGAAATGTCTCAAATTTTCAAAGATTAATAAAATCTTATGGGTTTGGAATGACATGACGGCGAGTAATTGAAAATGACTATCTCTTTAAGAGTTTGTTTTTCATAAGACCCTGTTTATGATGTTTGTCTTAGAATATGTTGTTTTCTGATTGTAGATGAGAGGTGGAGAGGAGCCACTGATAAAAAGAAGGAAGAAGAAAGATGGAACCAGTATAGAGGATAAAAAACCCAGGAAGAACAAAGTAGCTAAACAAGGGTAAGAATATCTTTCTTTATTTTTTTTGTATATGGGCCATTTTACAGAATTTGTTCAAAGTCAGAGTTGGAAATGTCTTGAAAAAAATGTCTTTTATCCACAAATTTTGTATGTATGTAAACTGTATAATATCCAAGGTACACATTTGTAGTAATTGTGCAGTTAATTCTCATGTTGTACTTTCAGAAACCTTTGAAATATTTGTCCTTTCCCCAAATTTCACTACCGAAACACAGTGATATATAATTTAATTATGGTTACACTGACCTATTAAGATTTTGCTTACGCCTTCCTTGTAAATATATATTTTTTCTATTTTATTAAAAAGTTTTCAGAGGTAAATCAGTAACAATTACAATTTTAACAATATTTCAAGTGCGATTTGCTGTATTCTGAGGCAAATAGTTGATCATACTGATTTCTGACTTAAGGATTCATTAGTTTGAATATACATTGAAACCTCTTAGCTGATAATTCTTAGCTGATACTTTATATTTGACAAAGCATCCCAAGTTTAGGTCGTGACAGCACTTTTTCGGTAGTGACAGTAATGCTTTGTGTTTTAACCCAAACACTACTAAAACATATGAAAATACAAAAATATGCGTAACTGTACAAAAAAAAAATTCTTTCCCCTGAATAAAGAATTGTTCCCTTTTGTCACTACCAAAACAATGATGTCATTTTTTGGTCTTGACTGTTACGGTAGTGACAGTCTTATGGGATAACACCTAAAAAACAAAGATGTCACTACCGAAACTTCACCAAATGTTTTGGTAGTGACCATTTTAGATACTTTTGAACCTTGCTCAAAGATGTTAATCAGCACATGGTTAGCTAGCACAGTTCTGAACAGTTATATTCTGAACATAAATATTTGCTGATCATAAATGTAGGGGTGTAGTTAAAATCAGCCTCAGCCAATGGACTTAAAACATACAGGGTGCTTCTCATTTCTTATTTGTGCATCCTCGTTTCCTTTCCTCACTTCCTTTCCTTGCGTCTTAGCTCCACCCCCCTTAGGATACGAGGGAAGGGTACAAGGAAAGGAAATGAGGACGAATCAAAGGATGAACATTGGAATATTCTTGACCACTCAAGTGTCACTTCAGACGTCATCAGCCGCACTAAATGGATCTGCCCATATGTTGTTGAAGTCGATATTTAAGGCAGTTGTAATAGATATTAATAAAGCAAGATGCCCTGTTGAATTATATGACATTATTTAAACTGCAAAGGTAAAATATAAATGTAAATTATTACGACAGATGTGAAGGGGGAGGAGAATTTATATGTGTGTTACGTTTAGTCGATAAAGCACTTCCGCAATGAATATACCGGTGTATCCTCGCTCATGACTCCTCAGGAAGCCTCCTCACTCCTTGATCCTCGCCTCCTCACGGTGCAATTAGAGAACTGAGATGACCAGCAAGATAGCTGAGCTCGATTGGTTTCGACGAAGGAGTGAGGAAACGAGGAGGGATATTAAAAAGCACCCACAGTGTTTCGGTAGTGACATGAAATTTTTTTATTTTTTTTTTAACATAGTTTCATAATTTACAAAGAAAATATGAAATACATTTGTTTTTTTTTTTGTTTTTTTTTTAAACTTCACTTAAAAAAAAAATCAAAAACATATTTTTAAGAACATCAATTGATTAAAATGCAAAAGTTATTTAAGTATAATTTTCATAAGTTGAAATTTAGGCATTAGGGTTCTGGTCAGCCACCTCCCAATTGAAAGTACCCACTAAATAATGATTTTATATATATATTAAGCTTACTAATATTTTAAATATTATTGTGGGTTTCAATAGATAAAATGATCTTAGTAAACATCTAAGATTTAAATGCTTAAATGCTTATTAAATGTGATTTATGTTTGCTCCAATTCTGTCGACTGGCCCATGTATACATTTTGGAAAACTGATACCTGTATAAATCATGCAGTTTAAATTGTTACTTTTCTTAAAAGTGAAGTGTTCCATTAAGAAGCCATTTGTGATTGACTTTCCAAAGTGTTTAAAACTTGTAGTTTACATGGATTAGTTAATTATGAATGCAGTTTGTATCTGTTTTTGACCATATATTTGCTCACAGAGTGGCTGGCCTGAGCCTTCATCGTCCTGAAAAGAAGAAGCGGAAGAAACTCATGAAGGATTCGCTTTGTCTGGCTGCAATGCTCCGCCGTTTCACACGAGAGAAAGAAGAGATACGGAAACGGGCTGCCAGTGTGTCTCATCCGGGCCCTGGTCTCACCAGCACTCCCAACTCCAACAACCTACTGCAGAACTCCCATCTTCAAGGCAACGCCAACAACAACGACCTTTCACTTGCCGACCTGACGGCTGACCCCGCCATGATGTCATTACTTAGTTCGGCCAATGAAAGCGAGCTTCAGGATCTCATGCGTGACCTGGACTTTAGTTTTTTGGACGCAGGGCCACAGATGCCCTCATCGGGCAGAGAGAACGGTCAGGTTGGGTTGGGTACATCATTGGGGCACAAGATTGGAGGAGGGGGACTGAATCGAGGGCAGAGCGGTCTCATCTCTTTTCCACCTCTCCCCAATGGTCTTCCAGCCCCCTTGATCAAGCGCATAGAAGACCTACGAGCTGTGAGTTCAGTTTTTTTGTTATTTGCCCTCGTCATAGACTCATATCATGGAAAAACAAATTTGTTTTATCTTTAAAATTAGAGTCAAAACCATACTTGGGCTTTCAGAACTCAAAACTGAAAAAACGCTCTTTATGTCAGCAATGTTAGCAGTTTATTTTTAACAAGATCCCTGATGATTTCATTCAGATCTTATCAGTTTCAGAGGCACATTTCAGCACAGTCTGTATTGTGAATCTCTCACAGTGTATCGCAGGATTTGCCAAGCGACTGTTATTGAAAAATTGGGCTTTTTTAACTGTTGGAACCAACTGCAAACCCACAGCCCATGCATGAGCTTTGCAAAGCAGTGTAGGGGAGTTTACATAGTAGTCTTAGAAATGCTGACTTTTCTAAGTGGAAAAAATGTGAATAAATGGTATGAAATAATGTCTTTAAAGCCTTTAGAAAAATCCACCCCAGTCTGTTCTTTGAGAGCAGATTTTATAAGAATAAAAGCCTCTGAATATATTTGGTGATAGCTACTTGTTATATAAACTGCATTACATCTAACTTTAAAATGTAATGCATTAAATGTTTTCACTGCAGGTAAAGAGAGCGAGTAAGAGAGCACATATACGCCCACAAATCTACTTCCCATTTTAAAAACACTTCAGGGACTTCATGTTCTGACAGTAATACCATTTTTCCAACATAACTTGATTTCGGTTTTATTTATTTGAACTCAGGCATCGAGGCAATTTGATCAAGAAGGCAGAAAGAAATTCTTCACTCTGGATATGAATAATATCTTGCTGGAGTAAGTCACATCTCAGTGTGTTCTCATTCATTTGCTATGCTGTTGTTTCTTGTCGTTGATCATTTTTGTTTTCTTTCAGTATTGAGCTGCAGGTTCAGGAGCAGCCTGCAGACGTGCGTTCGGAGGTGTACTCTCACCTGGAGGCCTTTGTGCCCTGTAATAAGGAAGCACTACTAAAACGACTCAAGAAACTCAGCCTCAACATACAGGTGAAGGACTATACAATACTTTCCCATAGGGTTTCGAGATTTTATGCTAATGCCAGAACTACATTTGTTGTGTTTTGTACTCTGTAATGACGCCAGTGTTGAAGTAGCTAAAAGTAGCAATGCTACTAAACTAGATTTTTCAGTTGTGTCAGCTTTTTTTAAAATAGTGTAGCATGAAGCTACATATTAATAATAATAATAACAACATCATGCACTCTGCTGGACTAACTCACTCCTGGGACATACAAAAATGTATTTGAATTAGTTGAATCAGTTGCAAAAACGATCATAGTCCTATTCTGACTAAATCTACGGTGATTGAATGAGTTTAAACAGTTGAGGTCAAAAGTTTACATGCACCTTGCAGAATCTGCAAAATGTTAATTATTTTACCAAAATAAGAGGGGTCATACAAAATGCATGTTTTTTTTAATTTAGTACTGACCTGAATAAGATATTTCACATAAAAGACATTAACATAAAACCACAAGAAAAAATAATAGTTTAATTTATAAAAATTACCCCGTTCAGAAGTTTACATACACTTGTCCCTTTGTTTGTCCTGAACAATTAAACTGCCAGCTGTTCTTCAGAAAAACCATTCACAAATACTGTGGTTTTTCGGCATTTTTGTGTATTTGAACCCTTTCCAACAATGACCGTATGATTTTGAGATCCATCGTTTCACACTGAGGACAACTGAGGGACTCGTATGCAACTATTACAGAAGGTTCAGATGCTCACTGATGCTCCAGAAGGAAAAACAATGCATTAAGAGTCAGGGGGTTAAAACTTTTGAACAGAATGAAGATATGTACATTTTTCTTATTTTGCGTAAAAATCTTTTTTTTTTTTTTTTTTTTTTTTTTTTTTTAATTTAGTACTGCCTTTCAGAAGCTACAGAAGATGTTTTCCAGAAGACAAAATAAGTTAAATTTACACTGATCTTCAAATTCAAAAAGGTTTCACCCCCCAGTTCTTAATGCATCGTTTTTCCTTCTTGAGCATCAGTGAGCATTTGAACCTTCTGTAATAGTTGCACTGTATTAAGATTTAAGCATATGTAAACTTTTGAACAGGGCCATTTTCATAAATTCAACTATTATTTTCTTTTGTGGACTATGTAAACGTCTTTTATGTGAAATATCTTATTCGGGTCACTACTACATGCGTTTTATATGATCCCTCTTATTTTGGTAAAATAACTGACATTTTGCAGATTTTGCAAAGCGTATGTAAACTTTTGACCTCAGTTGTACATATACATGTGGACCGTCCTCATTATTTTAAATACATTTTCTCAACATTTATAGCTGGCCATTCCCATTAACAATTTTATAACTTCTTACCATTATTGAAAATATTCAGTGTGGTTACCCAGAAATTACTATTTTCTTTGTAGAGCAGTCACGGCCGCAGTTATGCTACGTGCAATGTTTTGTCTCTTTCATCTTTTGAAGCTAAATATAAAGTTAAATGCTGCTATTATTCATTATTATCCATTTCAAGTTTAATTAGGGTGTTTTCTAGGGTGTCTTCGCATTAAAGTACACATTTATCTGTTCAAGTTTAACACAGAGATCCACTGTTTTGTGTGGTTGACTGTAGCTTAACTATTTTAATTTATGACTAGCTTGTAGCAGTAAGCCTGTAAGACTTCACAACACTGAATACAGCTCGCATCTCTCAAATGTTTCCATGTTGTCTTTCTCTTTAATCAGGACGACCGTCTGCGCACACCTTTGTTAAAGCTCAAACTAGCCGTGTGCAGCGTGATGCCAGAGCAGATCGCTAGATATAACATGGACTGCATGGCAAAAGCTGCAGCTAAGTAAGTCTCAAACTTTCCCAACTTCCTGCCTCTTTCTGCTTACATAATTTGCTCGTTGGTTTTGCGGAATGGACTGTGAAAAAATGACAAACGGATTGTGCTGATTTAGTGAGATTGAGATTCTCTGTATGTTTGTCACAGGCAGCAGATAGAGGATGGAGAGAAGAACGGATCGGAGGATGATGATGAAGAGAAACCAGGAAAGAGGGTGATGGGACCAAGGAAGAAGTTCATTTGGGATGACAAACTCAGGTTTAGACTGTAGCAAGTTAAAATCACTAATAGACTGACAGTGTAAGAGGTCAAGGCACATAAACCTGTGCATATGTTTTTTTTTTTGTTTTTTTTTTTCTCCCAGGACTCTGTTGTGCAACCTGGTGCGTGTGAAGCTGAGCTGTTATGAGCTGGAGCAGTGCTCTCTGTCTGTGGAGGACTATCTCAAAGCCTTCATGGAGAATGAAGTCAAGCCACTCTGGCCTAAAGGCTGGATGCAGACCAGGTGTGTGTCTGATTATGTGCTAGAGTTACCTTCATCAGTAACGATTTAGATAAAGGAACACACATTCACTATTAACTAAGAGTTTTCCTTCAATAAAATCCTAATTTGCTGCTTATTAATAGTTAGTAAGGTAGTCAAGTTATGTATTTGTTGAAGTAGGGGATCTAGAACATTGTCATGCAGAATAAGGCATTGATATGTGCCTCATAATTACTAATTACCAAGTCCACTTCCAGAACCAAAATTTACAGATATTGTACTCACCCCCTCGTCATCCAAGATGTTCATGTCTTTCTTTTTTCAGTCGTAAAGAAATAGTTTTTTTGAGGAAAACATTTCAGCATTTTTCTCCATGTAGTGGACCTAAATAGTGGCCAACAGATTAAAGGTCCAAAATGCAGTTTAAATGCGGCTTCAAACGATCCCAAATGCAGTTGTAAACGATCCCAGCCGAGGAAGTAGGGTCTTATTTAACAAAACAATCGTTTATTTCCATAAAAATAATACAATTTATATACTTTTTAATGTCAAACACTCGTCTTGCCTTGGTCTGCCTGAACTTTTTTTTTTTCCAGTTACAGTTAGGGTATGTCTCAACTCTCATCTCATGTTCTCCCTCAACTTCAAAATTGTCCTGTATCACTGTTTTACCTTTTTTGTTAATTGTGTATGATCTTCTTTGCATGTTCATTTTGCAAAGACTGGGTCGGTACTTCTGCAGCGATGTAGGATGATTTTGAAATGATTTTTGAAGTTGAGGGAGAAAATACGATTGGAGTTTTTCGACATACCCTAACTGTCTTGAGCCAGAATACAGAGTTCAGGCAGAGCAAGACAAGACGAGCATTTGAGATTTAAAAAAAAAAAAAAAGTATTTAAATTGTATTTTTTTTTAAAGAAAAATAACCGATCGTTCTCTAGATAAGACCCTTCTTTCTCGGCTGGGATCGTTTGAAGCCGTATTTAAACTGCATTTTGGAAGTCAAACTCGGGTCACCATATCGGTCCATTATATGGAGAAAGAATCTGAAATGTTTTCCTCAATTTCCTTACGACTGAAGAAAGAGACATGAACATCTCAATTTTTGTTCTGGAAGTGGACTTCTCCTTTAATAGTGAGAACTAGACATTAAAATTGAAGCGTTACCCCTTCATCTGGTAAAATACCATGTTAATATCAGATTCTTTCCTTTTTTTTCCCCAGGATGCTTTTTAAGGAGAGTCGTGCGGTACATGGTCACCTCACTGGCCTGTGAGTAGATCAACTTTTTTATATATATACATTGTTTGCATACATAGTGGGGAAGGAAAGATGGTTGCTTTGGTAAGCTGTCACCTCTTTAACCTAGGTTTTGCATCTCTCTCTCTCTCTCTCTCTGGTCGATGCATGTTTATTAATAAACCATATAAATTATAATAATGAAAATATTTGTTTTCTGTTTGAATTGGTTCATTTAAAAGTAGACATTTGATTCTATGGACACATTTTTCATGACTGTAAGGCAAGCATACACAGTTTCAAAGCTTCAAGCTCAAGTTCACAGAGCCTGAGACGGCAGAAAGCGCATCCTGTTTGCTTTAATTATTTTAAAAAAGCACAACGTTTCGTTGTTATTCTGAGTGCACACAAATAAACGCAGAGTCTTTACAGATTCAAAAGATGTATGACTTTATCTGTATGACCAAAAATGGAGTATTTTGAGAGTAAGTAAACGCACTGGTGCCTCCATCTGTCAAACAGTGAGCACGCTATTGTTCAGCTTCCAGACTCTGCACAGACACTTGAATAGCGCATATTTTTCTATGTTAAAGTTAAATTGAACTGCCATGTAAAGTTGCTATTGCAGGTTTGAAGTTGATGAATGATAGGTGAGCGTTTGTATGTCCCGCCCAATGTACTATACCACATAGACCAGCCGTTAACGTGACTTTACCACCACTTCCTGTGAATGTTTTTTTTCTGCGACTAATCAAATTTTGGTCGACCAAGCCTCTTCTCGTCAAATAATGATTAGTCGACTATTAGGGGGCAGCCTTTGAATACAGGACATGATTAATTCAAATATTCTGAATATTAACCTTTTTTTTTTCCATAGGATGGACATTAGTTTTTTTTAACCAAATTACTCATTTTACTCCTTGAAATGACACAACTTTCTAATGTTTCATTGAGAAGTTATATTTCTAGCACCCCATACTATAGTTGTGCTTTCAGTTGATGGCAGACATCCTGAAATATTAATAGGGTTTGCGAGTGGTCTCTCATATCTCCTTGCCTAAAGAACACACATAACCTAATCTTAGTCCCTTATTTTAGGAGAGTCCGTCAGACTTCATTTAATGCTTTTCCATGGTGGGTGTTTCTATGTTGAGTTTGAGACCAAATGTGCTGAATTGTTGTGGGATGACAGTCAAAATACAAAAAAACATGGTGCTAAAATAGCCTTCATTTTCATTTTAACACGATTTAATGTCACTGTAACTTAATTAAGCTGATCTCTGGCAGTGCATGAAAAATAAGGATGCAAATTTCAGTGCCCTGTTCATGTGGTGGATGGTCAAAAACCTGGTGTATTTTTACTTCCTTGATGTCATGGATTAGGTAGTCAGAAAGTAGATTTTGAGAGAATGAACACCCAGTGTTGGTCACTTTGTTCTTGAAGCAGATTTGACTGCACAGAGCTGAACAAATAATAAGAGGGAGAGGGTAGACAGTAGGTTATGTAGGTTAATGATGAAAGGTTTGATTTTGCAATGGAAATCAGATGTCTAAAAAGGTACAGACATGATGTAGGACACTGGGAACAGGTGGAGAATCTGGCTTTTAAGGCCTGTTCACATTAACACAAATTTTTGGAATTAAAATCTGCCAAAATTTTCACATGCGATTTGTCTGTACAGACCAATGCACTGAAATTACATTTGGCAGCTCTTACCCACCTTACTCTTTAATGCGGAAGTAAGCCTATGATTCATTAGCTGCTAAAGGTAAATAACGAGAAGAATAACAACTTGCAGTAAACGGTAAATCTGTTTCCACTACAAACCATTGTGTTCATAATTAAGATAATACATTATAATGATATGGTAAGACAAACCAGTTTTTAATATCAAGCAGCAAAATGAGCTGTTTTGTACCACTAAAAATAGCTGGACATGGATCAGACTGGAAACCAGACCCATACAATTTACAAATGGCCGTGCCTTCTCTTATGGGAAAAATAAGGTGGATAGAAAAGCAGAAATACCCCTGTACGCCTGACACCTGCTCATCAGAGAGAGGAAAGGAGGTCAAACTGTATTTACATGTTTTCAAACAGACGTTCAGGTTCAGATTTTTGTGTTCACTATGGTGTTTATCAAACAACCCTAAATGCATGAGTAAAAAGAAAGGGAGCCTTTCCTAAACTGTTCCTCTACAAATTCCTGTTTGTGCATGCCATCAAGTCATAGTTTTTTGTAACAGCAGCAGCTCTGGGCATGTGACCAAAAGTGCAAATCTTATTGGTTTGATTATTGGTTTCAAATTACAATGTTTATTGCACTGGTTATTCGTCTTGGTGTAAACAGGTCTTTAAAGTGCCCTTAATATGCCATATTGCGCCCAATAAAAAAAAAATATAAACAATTACAGTTTAAGTCGAAAGTTTACATACACTTTGCAGAATCTGCAAAATGTTATTTTACCACAATAAGAGGGTTCATACAAAATACATGTTATTTTTATTTAGTACTGACCCGAATAAGATATTTCACACAAAATATGTTTACATATAGTCCACAAGAGAAAATAATAGTTGAATTTATAAAAATGACCCCTTTCAAAAGTTTACATGCACTTGATTCTTAATACTGTGTTGTTACCTGAATGATCCACAGCTGTTTTTTTTTTTGTTGTTGTTGTTTAGTGATAGTAGTTCATGAGTCCCTTGTTTGTCCTGAACAGTTAAACTGCCTGCTGTTCTTCAGAAAAATCCTTCAGGTCCCACAAATTCTAAGGTTTTTTTTTGTTTTTTGTTTTTTTTAAGCATTTTTGTGTATTTGAACCCTTTCCAACAATGACTGTATGATTTTGAGATCCATCTTTTCACACTGAGGACAACTGAGGGACTCATATGCAACTATTACAGAAGGTTCAAACACTCACTGATGCTCCAAAAGAAAAAAAACGATGCATCAGAAGCCAGGGGTGTAAACTTTTGAACAGAATTGTTATTTTGCCTAAATATCATATATTTTTTTTAAATTTACTACTGCCCTTCAGAAGCTACAGAAGATACTTAATGTTTCCCGGAAGATAAAATAAGTTAAATTTACTCTTCAATTTCAAAAAGTTTCCACCCCTGGCTCTTAATGCATTTGTTTTTTCTTCTAAAGCATCAGTGAGTGTTTGAACCTCCTGTAATAGTTGCATATGAGTCCCTCAGTTGTCCTTAGTGTGAAAAGATGGATCTCAAAATTGTACAGTCATTGTTGGAAAGAGTTCAAATACACAAAAATGCTGTAAAACCAAAGAGTTTGTGGGACCTGAAGGATTTTTTTTCTGAAGAACAGTGGGCAGTTTAACTTTTCAGGATAAACAAGGGACTCATGAACAACTATCACTAAACGATTAAAAAACACAGTTGTGGATCATTAAAGTAACAACACAGTATTAAGAATCAAGTGTATGTAAACTTTTGAACCGGGTCATTTTTATAAATTCAACTATTATTTTCTCTTGTGCACTATATGTAAATGTCTTTTATGCAAAATATCTTATTCAGGTCAATACGAAATAAAAAATAACATGCATTTTGTATGATCCCTTTCATTTTGGTAAAATAATTAAAATTTTGCAGACTTTTGAAACTTTTGACTTTCACTGTATTTATCATACATACAAGCTGTGATTGAGTGGAGCCAGCTGGTTCAAATAAACTGGATACTGAGCCATCTTTCAAGAGCAAGTGTTTTGTGAATCCTGCGTTGAACTCCCAAAGATTAGAGAAGCAGACGCGAGTAAAATTATGTGTTTGTGGGCGAGGTCAAGTTGTTCGCCGTTGTGTGATGTGTCACCGGCACATAAGTAGGATTCAAATTACTAACGACTTGTTTAGGCAGTACAGAGTTGATTCTTTATTTTGGAAGACAAAAGCTTTCTTTATCGTGCACTTTTGGCTTTACAACTGTGCAGATCGTTTTCATTCATATTATACATACACACTTGCATGAAAAGCAAAATTGGAAATGGCAGAATAGGGGCACTTTAAACTACTCAGGTAATGGCTTTTAATGTCACATTGTGATTGCTTAATTGTTTTTCACAACAGGGGCAAGAAAAGGATTGTTCCAACCCCAAAAGCTGCCAAAATAACGGTATGTGAAATTGAACCAGTTTTCCTCCATTACGTCCATATACTCGTACCTCCTCTTGACTGCTACATTTCTAAGTTGTGTATTTGCCATCATATTTTCCAGGATGTCAGCTGGACACAGAGACCTGCTCCTGGTGTTGGATCCACCTCTGCCTCGCCTGCCTTACCCGCCCCAGCGTGCAGACCGCCCTCCTCCCCCTCTGAACCCATCTGCCTCTCAGATTCACTGGACGAGGATCTGGCCGCTAACTCTCTGGACTCCATTTCCCAAGCTCTCGCTCTCCTCAGTAACGCTGCCAAGGGTCTGACGCCGAACAACGGCGTTCCCGTTGCCTCTTCTCCCAGTGTGCCTGGATCCTCGTCTGGAGTCGGCCACTACTCCTCTCCTCTGTCACATTCCACCCTTCCAGCAAAAATGGAGTCTTCTGGTATCTCTATGGCGAATAAGAGCACTCTATCTACCTCTCCTTCCCTCTCCTCTCCGCTCACCTCGTCTCCTTCATCTTCCATGCGAGGCGAGAGCTTCGGAATGCTAAAGGACGGCGGGCCTGTGCAGAGACCCTCGGGAACGGCCAGTCACAGAGCTGGCATTTCAGGAATGAACACGGCGCAGTCTGCAAAACCCCGTCCGCCCCCTACCGCCTCGCCCCTCTTGCCTCCGCAGCAGAGGTCATTTGGGACAATGGGAGTGAAGTTGGTCCAGACTACGCCCCCTGTCGGACAAACAAAAAACTGCGCTAACAAATCCACTACTGGTGGCGCTACTGTGGTTTCACAGCAGCAGCCTCGTATGAACACTCATCCCTCACAAATGAACGCCAAGAGCCCTCAGCAATCTCCTCCTCCAACTACTTCCTCTCCTTCCACCCTGCTATCACATGCCAAGACTCCATCAATGCCACACAGCCAGTCAAACTTCATCACACCCATGCAGGCCACGCTTACCAAGTCTTCCCACAGTAGCAGCTCTCCCATAATCAAACTCACACCACGACCCCCTGCCCCTACTCCTCCTCCTTCATCCTCACCCTCGCCTTCATCATCTCCCTCTCTCACCCACCCCAGGCCTCAAATGATCCCCAGCTCGCACCAATACAGCCCCAAGAGTTCAACCTTCAGGCCGCCGTTTACCGCACAAGGAACCACAGTGGTCAAATCCGGCTCAGGACAGGCCAGTTACAGTTTCGCAGGTGGACACAAATCCACTAGTCCACCCAGCGGTGGCGCAAACACCACCAGCACCGCTTTGATGGCCACACCTCTGTGCCAGGACGGTAGCCCCTCCCCTTCAGCAGTACCAGCCAATCACAGCCAGCGACAGAGGCCAGTGGTAGGGACTAGTCAGAGTGCCAAGTCTTCAACGAGTCGGGCGTCAGCCATGACCCTGCCCTCTCCTCCTGTCTCCTCTCATCTGTCACAGGTGAGTTTAGCAGCTTCAATCACTCCAAATCTGGTTAAACAAATTGTCTAGTCATGCTCGACCTGTTTCTGCAGTTGCTAGCTCTGAGTGGTAGGAGCTGTTTTTATGCAAAGCGACTTCAGTAGTCAGTCACTTAATAGATCAGTATGTGTTCCCTGAGAGTCATTAGTCATTAATCATTACCTTGCCTTTGTTTGTGCTGTGCTTTTCTAGTGTCTATGAGTCAATTTTTTTATTTTTTTTAGATGTTGTTTTCAGGGTTTTTTTCGTAAGGTAGTCATTTCTAAGCTTTGAGTGTGATTTATTTTTTTCTTCACTTCGGTAATGTGCTTTTAAGATGTATATGATGCAATATTATTGTCTTTGATCTGACTTTTTTTTTTTTTTTTTTTTAAAGAAACGTAAATTATTGCACAGTTGATTTAATAAGACTGATTTCTGGGCACACTCTTCTCACAGTAGTTAAAGTCTTTACAGCTGACTTTAAAGTAGTGGTTGACTGATTATCGGCACTGATAATTAGCGTTTTATCTGTATCGGAATAGGTCCTTTTCAAAACCAATTTACTGATAAAATAATGTGTATGTGTCTGTTTGTTTTATTTTCTCATAATCACCAAAGCTGCAATTATTTGATCCAAAATACAGTAAACCAGTAAGTGTGCAATTATTACAATTTACCAAAAAAATACTGTTTTGTATTTGAATATATTTTAAAATGCTATTTATTACTGTGATGGCATTTCATATTAATCCATAGAATTTCATAATATATTTCATATATTTAACATTTCTTATTTTTATGAATGTTTAGAAGAGTTGTGCAACTTAATACTTTTTCTAGAAAGAACTTTTGTTACAAAAAAGTCACTTTTAATCAGTTCAGTATGTTCTTTCTGAAAAGAAGTATTGGTTTCTTAAAGTGTTATATGGGCCAATCTACAGATGCTGGAAACATCTTGGAAAAAAATGCCTTTTTCCACAAATTCTTTATGTATGCAAATTGTATAATATCCAAGGTACACTTTTCTAGTAATTGTGCAGTTAATTCTCACAGTGCATTTTCAGAATGTTTTGGAATATTTGTCCTCTCCTCAAATTGGTCACTACCAAAATACAGTAATGTTTAATTTAATAAGAAGGGTTATATTTACCTATTAAGATTTTGCCTGCATCTGCATTGCATTATTTTTGCTATTTTATTAAATTTGTTTTCAGAGGTCAACCAATAACAATTACATTAACAATATTTCATAATTTCAATATTTGATCATTCAGTATACTTTGTTTTTGATAAAATATCCTATGTTTCTGTCATGACTGCATGTTTTTGGTAGTGACCACATCACATTAGATAATTTTAACTTGCATACTAAAACACTACTAAAACGTACTAAAATACCAAAAAATTGCATAACTGTACTAAAATTGTTTTTTTTTCCAACAAATATGAGAATTATGTGCTCCCTTTTGTCACTACGGAAGCAATGATGACATGTTTCGATCGTGACAAATTTGTGGAATAACACCACTCCCAAAAAAGTGTTTAGTTATAGAATAAAGGTGGTAGCGACACATTTACCTCAAAATGATGGGGCATATCTGCTCGCAATGTAGGTATGAGAGCGAGGGGTACATGAATATTTCCTGATCCTAAATTTATGGGTGTAGGTAAAGTTAGTCTCAGCCGATGGACTTGCACTGTTTCGCTAGTGAAATAAAAAGTGGAACACTTTTTTTTTTTTTTTTTAACTTTACCTTACCTTTTAAAAGAATCAAAAAGATACTTCTAAAAACAACAATGGAATAAAAATATTTCAATATCATTTTCATAAATTGAAATTTAGGGTCTTAGTAAAAACCAAAGATTTGAATACTTAAATGCTTTTTTTTTTTTTTTTTTTTAATGTATTTTTTGGTTGTGGCACAGCAGCTTGCACCAATTCTGTAGAATGGCCCATATATTATTGTAAGTGACCTGTCAACATTTGTGGATAATTTCCATAAAATTATTTTTAAATAGGAATGAGCGAAGTTGGGATTGGTCGGTAACATTTTAAGGCGGGCCTTGGTCAAAAAATTGCTTGCAAATATAGTTCAGTTTTGTTATTCAGTGTAAGTGTAATCAGATGTCAAACAATTCATTCAGGTCGCTAAACATTTCCCAGCTCTTTCCCCCAGTACTTTTTAACCATTAATCAAGCCCCCTCTTTCCAACAGGCGTCTTCAGCTTCAGGAAGTAACCTCTTGGGCTCAGTGCCCCCCTCCCTCCCCCTGGGTTTCGGGATGCTCGGGGGTCTAGTGCCTGTTTCTCTACCCTTCCAGTTCCCCTCGCTCCTCAACTTCAACCCTCCAGGCCCTGGAGTTCCTGGTTGCAGCAACATGGGAGCTTCACCCGCTACCAACTCAGGATACACCCTGGCACAGAGTGAGTGTGTGTACATGAGCGCAGCGTGCTTATGTGTTCGCGTGTACCGTGTTTGGCCGTGTTTATGTAATGTGGCTTGTCCGAGTCTTTTTCCGTGTCTCCCTAATCTGTTTTTTCAATTTTCTTCCTCTTTCTCCACTTCGCATCCTGTTTTGGTGCTGCATTCCTGCCATCTCATTTGCTCCTGGATTGCTGTGCATTCTTCCATCTCTCCCTCTGTCCATCTTTCTTTCCACCTGTCCTGCCGTCCCCCAGATCTGTTTAAGAGTCTTCAGCCAGGGTCTCAGGTTGCTCTACCTCCCCACTTGCAGCTTGCTTTCTCAGGTAAACGCTGCAGAATCCCTCCAGCTCACTGTTGCTCTGTTGTAGTTTTAGGTTGTTGACCGTTCCTTTATTTCTCTGCTTGTTTCAATCCTGTTTGGTGTTTCATTAGTGTGACATTAGCTCTGTTCCAAAACCTAGTGTGCTGATGGCTGTCTACATAGGCAGCTGCCTTCTAAGGGTGCACCCTAACTGAAGTGGAACATCATGTGATTGATTTGAAACCTTCTTCATGGGTCGCAACTCCGTTACCATTAAATATGACATGTTTAGGCCGGTTCTCTTGAGGAAACTTACTAGGACTGGGTATTGACAGATTTCACTATACAATTTGATTAGACTCATTTGGAACTATTTCAGGTGCTTTAATTACTCACCCTCATGTTGTTCCAAGCCTGTAAGACTGTCATTAATTTTCAGAACACAAATGAAGATATTTTTGATGAAATCCAAGAGCTTTGACCCTTCATAGACAGCAACACAATTACCAGTTTCAAGGCCCAGAAAGGTAGTAGGGACATAGTAAAAATATTCCATGTGACATCAGTGGTTCAACCTTAATTTTATGAAGCTACAAGAATACTTTTTGTGCGCAAACAGAACAAAAATAATGACTTTATTGAACAATTTCTTCTCTTCTGTGTCAGTCTTTGATGCGTGTTCACGATGCATGCAGTCACGGTACTGTCGCGAATGTGCGTTTAACACTGTGTCCTAACTACATGCGATACGACGCAGTGACAAAAGGTATCTTTTCCATTTTAATCTGAGTTTTCGTCCTAACCAGCTGCAATGGTGATGCACAAAATTTCTATTTCTATTATCAACATTGCAGCTGGAGCAACAGTGTACAAACTATGACAGTGATAATCTCGGGTACTGATTATGTGCTATATTTAACTTTTATAGCCATACTGAAAGCAACAACAGATAATTTACCTCAGATCTTGGAAATAAATTAAAGCAAACATAGTCCAACCCAAAAAAATTCAGACACCTGATATAATTTTTTTTTTTTTTTTTAACTAGTGGCTGCAGGACACTATAGTTTATTTATGCAATTGAGGATAGCAAAATAAACTGATATATTATACCCAAAAATTCTTCATACAGTGGACTACCAGTAAAATTGATATAAATTTGGGACAAAGTTATCTGACATTATAAAGATGAATTTGTTTGGACAGTTAAACTCTAGATTTCTTGTCTTATTTTATTACCATTTTCTAAACTGTAGCGATTAAACTGTGATAATGTGAAGAATTTTGAAGGTGTCTGAAAAATGTTTGGTTTGACTGTAATTAATTTGTGATTATCAAGATGAATTTGTTCCGACAGTTTAACTCTTGAGTTCTTGTCATATTTTATTACCATTTTCTAAAATAAATGAATAAACTATGTTAATGTTAGAAATGTTGAAGATGTCTGAATAAATTTTGGTTTGACTGTATACAATAAAACTGTGACCTTAGTGCGAACCAGTGTTTTCCATGACAGTGATGGTATTATTTACTCAGTATGTACATTTAATAATGTTAAAAATGTTTAATATTTATGAATTGGATTATAAACGTGTCCATTTCGTTGCGAGTGCAGTACGCTGATTGGCTGTGATATTTGATTCTGTCATGTCCTGTCTGGTGTGGACAGCCCAGTTGTTTGTCACTGGAATCTTGGCATGTCATGTGTAGTTAGGACATGGCAAGACTGAAACGGAAGTGAAGAAATTGCTGAATAAATCAGTTATTTTATACTATTTTAAAAAAAGTCCTTAATACTGTTCTGGGACTTGAACGTGGTAGTTGCGTTGCTGTCTATGCAGAGTCAGAAAGCTCTCGGATTTCATCAAAAATATTTTAATTTGTGTTCCAAAGATGAACGAAGGTCTTAAAGGTTTGGATTATCATAAGGGTAAGTAATTAAAGAATTTTGATTTTTGGGTGAACTATCCCTTTAATATGAGTCTAAACTCTTAATTGCTGTTTATTTATTTTTTTACATTTAAGGTTGGATACATAAAACAGAAATAACGGTTCTGTATTATTAATTAGCTCTAATAGTTTTCTGGTTGACTAATGTTAGAAGTGATGAAACGGTAACACTTCACAATAAGTTTAACAACAACAGTAAGTTTTCATTTGTTGATTAACAATCTTAGCTAATGTTCTGGATCTTAACATATTACAACTGTAAATCTTTAAAAAATGTATTAGTTTAGGTGTGAATATGAAGGTTTAATAAGTAGCATATTTTCCAGCATTTATGAACCTCTGTTAATGTTCACTCTTTGTTAGCTCATGGTAGTTAAAGCATTAACTGCCGTTAACAGTCTTATCGTTGAAAGTAACGACTTAGTCATTAGACCTATTTAAATTGACTATATATGACAATATATTTTTCAGACTTCAAGCTCACCAAAAATGTTGTTTTCTATCGCAGTTCTTAACTTCAAACCTGTGAATATCACACGCATAGTGAAGCTGGTATTTGTTATTAAGGGCAAACTATTTTCCGTCAAATACTTTTCAGCGTAAACCAAAACGTGACTTACCTTGATTATCCCATCTCGCTTCTCAAGCCTGTCACGATGTATTCTGGGATTTCATCCACAAAGACCAGAGGCAAAGCGAGGTATTTTATAAAGCACGCTTGTGGTTTGGACCAGCCTTTGCGTTGGCAAACGTTGCTCACTGGGTTTTGGAACAGATCATTTGAAATGCAGATTTTGTGAAATCTTTTAACTGTCTGGATTTTCTTTAGATGCAAACCAAAGTCAGGGGGGAGAAACGAAGAGGAAATCCCACTGACCGTCACAACCAGAATGTACAAGCGGACACCGCTGGCGACGGATGTTTTCAGCTGCTCGGTTTCTCGTGGACGGACACCTCCTGCGCTTTCATTCAGACGGAAATTACCGACCCTTCTTCAATTAACGTCATTCTGCTTTTAATCGATCAGTGTTCTGGATGATTGGAGTGAGCGGGGTGCATTTTAATTTCTTTTGTTTGTCAACATGTTTACACAAGACCTTAATCACTGTGGACATAGAGCTAGAGGAAGTGAGAGGAGTACGAAACAAAGCAACGTAATTTCTATTTAAGTTAATGTCGGCTGGAAACGTGCATTCCTGTGTTTATTTTCTTAGTAGATTTTTGTTAAAACTCCTAAAGGGATGTGATAGTCCAACCGTTTCCTTCTACAGACTGTTAGAATAGTAGCTGTTAATAATACATATGGGTAAATTATTTATAATTTTTTGACAGGGACATATTATGATGATGTTTAAGTGTATTAGTAGAATAAACTGGGTATGTATATAAAATATACATTTAATATTATGTGATCTATTTTCTTTCGAGGTCAGTACGTATGATGTTCCTCTCATCTGTGCGTGCAGATGTCTTGCTGTCTTTGGTGCTGCGTATCTCACTGGACCTTGTGAAAGAAAGAAAAAAAACATTCTTTTACGGATGAATGAATCATGTGTGAAAGCTTTTCATAGAGGAAAATGATGAGATTATAGCCTACTTGAACTTTCAGTTTAGTTTTGCTTACTATCAGTACAAGAACTCCCAAGACTGTCAATAAAACGCCTTAGTTTGTAAGTTTGAATAACTATGCAGGACTGTAAATGCTTCAATGCAAAGTAAGCTATTGCTTAGAGCTCCACTTTTGCCATTAGTTGTTTGCGTGTGTGTGTGTGTGTGTGTGTGTTTTCTGAGTGCGTTTGATGGGTTTGTCGCGTCCCTTCTGCTCTGTTACCTCACTGGACCGTTCTCAGTTCTTCCTTCCATGTCTCTGTTCCATTTCATCCTGTGCCGCCACCTGTTCATTTCAAAATGTCTGGCACTGCTCACCTGCATCTTATGACTGTGTTCAAATGAGAAATGGCACCAAAGATGACAGCGTTCGCTCAGAGTTGATAAGCAACAGGTCAGGTGTGTGTGTGTGTGTGTGTGCGCGTGTGTGTGTGCTCAGTGTAACATCCTAAATGTGTGGTCTCTGGTCGTCTCTGTGGATATTGTGATGGACTGACTTTTAAAAATTGAATTTTATATATTGCTTTATTTTATTTTCTAAAATGCTGAAGTGGGTGGGTGTAATTTTAACTGATGCTCACCTTGAAAATTCTTATTTGGGTAGATTATTTTTGTCTTCATTCTGGAATTAAAATGCTGTCATTTTTGTTTCAAGTACAAGCTCTAAAAATTAATTCAATAAAAAACATTGGCGGATATGGTTGTTGTGACATTACTGGCATAACTGAGGGACTGTATTTGTTTACAAGGCTTTAACAATACATCAGTGATTATATATCATATAAGGTCAATATATCAGCCATTTTGATGTTATGAATGAATGGCACAAATTAATTTTTGTGTAATTTTAAGCACAGGTTACACATAACATTTAAATTAATTTAAATAAATTGATATGCACAATATTAATAGTGTATATATACATATATAGTACATATATAACGTTGCACATCTATATAGATATTAGCATATAGCGTGCATATAGATAAGCATATAAATATTTTGCATGTAACTGCACAATATTAATCGTATAGAGATAGATATAGCATAAATATTGCATATAAATACATATGCACAATATTACAGATATAAATAGTATATAAATATATTGCACAAATATATGACAATATTAATCATGAATATAGATATAAATATATTGCATGCATATATATATACACATAATATTGTGCATATATACAGCTAGTGATATATATATATAGCACATTAATATTACATATAGAAATACATAGCAAATATATTGCCTATAAATTTATATTCACAATATTAATAGTGCATATATACATATATAACGTTGCATATCTATATAGATGATATTAATGTATATCATGCATACAGATATAGCATATAAATATTTTGCTTATAAATGTGCACAATATTAATCATATAGAGCTATAGCATAAATATTGCATATAAATACATATGCACAATATTAATTATAGATATAAATAGTCTATAAATATATTTCACAAATATATATGACAGTATTAATCATGCATATAGATATAAATATATTGCGTATACATTATATATATATACATATAATGTGCATATATACAGCTAGTGATATATATATATATAGCACATTAATATTACATATAGAAATACATAGCAAATATATTGCATATACATGTATATAGACAGCATATGTTGCAAATATTAAATACTGTGCATATGCAGATATAGCATATAAATAAATATAAATATAGCATACAAATATATAGCAAATAATATATATGCACAATATTAATCATGCATATAGACAGCATATACATATATTGAATATAAATATTATTTGTACATATGTAGCGTATATAGATATATAGCATATATATATATATATATATATGCACAATATTAATCGTATACAGAAATAAATATATTGCATATATATATATACTATATATATATATATATATATACACACAATATTGTGCATATAGCTAGAAATATATGTAGCATATAGATATATACGCATAATATTAATCATGCATATAGATACAGCAAATAAATATATTGCATACAATATATATATTTATATAGTATAGTTATAGCTATATAGTACATGAAAAGATGCAAATACATTGAACATTTAGTGTGGGTTTAGAGTTAACGAGAGCTACAGATGTATAATTGCAAGCTATAGAAAAATACAAAAAAAATAAATAAAATTACCCATTTTTGCAAATAAGCTTCATATATTCTCTCTCTCTCTCTCTCTAATTATCTGTCTACACACAAAGTTATAAGTTCCTATATTTTATAAGTGTATACCAAGCATTAAAATAATGCATTTTAGTCAACCACTATTTAACATATTACACCATAATGAACATCACTCATCACTCCTTTTTATTGCAATAAGAAATAAAGAGCAACTCCAGAAACAGGAGAAAGCATGCTTCTTCTACAATGAATGTTTTATTTTTTCCTTTACAAAACTCACTGTCATCTAGAAATAGTTACAGTGTACAAGAGAAAAACAAGAGGAGAGACATTTGCAGTTGAACGCCTGGTTGTCAACAGCCAGTCCAATAATAGAAGTGGTAATATAGCAATAATAATGATAACTGCAATAATAGTAACTAGATCATGGATGATAAAGCTTTAAACCAAATGAAATCACGCTTGCTCCTCGCCGCCTGAGGCAGAGGCTTCTTTATATCAAACCAACGTTAACACTGATTTCCCTCAGATCTTCATGAGAATAACAAGGGATACGAGACCTATATACTGGATATGATATTCATAGCAGAGTAAAATACAAAAGAACAACCAAAAAAGGGTTACATAGCATTTTATTTCAATTGCCTTCAGCCAGTTTTGCCTTCATGTTAGCGTTTCTTCATTACTGATACGTGACATACTTTCATGGATGTTTTCTAATTAGTGTCTAAGGCACTTTAAGAAACACGTCATTAAATGCTAACAGTGGAACAGGTTAGTACGCCTTCCGCTCATCCTCTTTAATACTACTAGTGTTCAAAGCATCCCGTCCACACGCCAAACTCCCAGTCTCGAGTTAACGAAAATTCAATGAAGTGCCTGTGAATTAACGGGTTCAATATTTCCAGTTGCTTTCAGCGCCGACGTAGCGATCTCAACTTGACGTCTGGACCGTTTTGAACTTCTTCCTTCATTTTAAGTTCCAATAAACTTCCTTTGGTGGCTGTTTCACTTGTAGTGTATCTAATAGAGCAGCTGGATTTGAGAAGTACCATCATACTGTCACATATGGGGGGAGAAGAAAAAAAAAAAAAAAAAAAAAACCTAAAGAGGTTACATATGTAAAGTCTTGATGTGCATTTGCATTCAGAATACTTCATATTTCCTTTCCAGTTGAAGCGGCCTTTTATGGCTTTCTTACGATGTGCAGTTAAAGGCGATTACATCCAAATTCTTAAAACACAAACCGCTAAATCTCCCAAACAGGCTTCGAGTTAAATGAAGATAAACGCCTAACGCAGTCGCCCGCAGGATTTCTTGTGTTTTAACTATTTAACGTGTTTAAATGTTAATGAGATGCTGAAGCGAGCAGCTTTTTTCACAGTTTTTCCTTTTCTGGTCCGTTTCAGATCCGGTCCAGTGCCACAGAACGTTTTTTTCTTTTAGTGTAGCGAACGAGCAGCACATGCATCTCTATCGACCCAAGATCTGCAGACCGTGAACTGTACTGTACAACTAGGATCCGTTCCGTCACGTTTGCTTAGCTAGCTGATGGTTTTACATCATTAAACTAGATCGGAGTGAACGCTTTCACCGCACGCTCTTGTGAACGAGCATATTCGTGTACACGAAGCGAGAAATGCACTTCTATAGTGTGTTCTGTCGTGAGCGCGGTATTGGCTACAGTTGCAGGAAACACTAATTGGCGTGTGTACGCTCGGTCTTGAAGCATCTTGTATTTAGAATAAGGCAGAGTTGATGCTCCCTTGGTAGGGAGGGGATAGAAATGGAGGTTTGAGGGTAGCTTATGTCTGAGTGTGTTGTGTGTGTCTGTGGATGTGTTAGTGTAGTTTTGTGTTTACATCGCTCACTGGTCCTCTTTCTGTACCGCTGACCCCACATAGCTAAAGGAGAAGAATGAGGTGCTGGAGAGGAGGAAGCAGTGGGGCTGGATGGCCACAGGGGGGCGCTGTGCTCTACTCCGCTGGAGTAGGCGGGTTCTCATTCAGGTCGCTGGCCTTGCTGTCTGCATCGTCGTCAGAAAATTCCCCTTCCATCTGCAGCTGTCTGCGGCCAGAACGGCTGGATGAGAAGCTGACGGGACCTCCTCGCCTGCAGGAGAGAGTGAATGAGGTGTTAGAATGTGTTACCCAACACAATGTTACTTTATTATTATTTAGAATATTTATTATTAAAGTATTTATTATTTTAAATTAGCTTTTGATTTTTATATACACTTTAGATTTACTTCCATTTTAGTAATTTAATGAGCTTGTCATTTAATTTTTTTATTTCTATTTATCTATTTTTTATTGCAGTTTTAGCCATTTTCTAATGTGCTTTTTTCATTTTTATTAGTTTTAAAATAAATTTTATTTCAGTTTTCAGAAATTGTAATTTTGTCTTTTTTTGTTTAAAAAATATCTAGCTTTGACTATTTCCATTTTAGTAATTTTGTGATTGTGTAATCTTTGTTTAAAAAAAAATATTTAGCATTTATTTGATATAGCAATAGCAATTTGATGAGCTTGTCATTTTTAAGTTTATTATTTCTATTTAGCAGTTATTTATTTTATTGCAGTTTTAGCAGATTTCTTATGTGCGTTTGTCATTTTTGTTCGTTTTAAAAATATTTGGCTTTAATTTGATTTCTGTTTTAGTAATTTTGTGATTGTGATCATTTGTGATCATTTTTTAGTTTAAAAAAATATTTTGCATTAATTTATTTCAGTTTTAGTAATTTAATGTGTTTGTTATTTTTATTAGTTTTTTTTTAATATTTCTATTTAACAGTTTATCAATTGTATGTGCTACTGTAATTTTAATATTTCAGTTTTAGCAATTTTGTGATTTTGTAATTTTCTAGTTTAAAAAATATTTAGTATTCATTTTTTCAGTTTTAGTAATTTGATGAGCTTTTCATTTTTAGCAGTTTTTTTAATCTATTTTATTGCAGTTTTTGTAATTTTCTAATCTGCTTTTGTCATTGTTATTAGTTTTAAAAATATTTAGCATTAAATTATTTCAGTTTTAGTAATTTAAGGAGCATTTGTTTTTATTTTATTTTATTATTTCGATTTAGCAATTTATTTTGTTTTTGCAGTTTTAGAAATTTTCTGATGTGCTTTAGTAATTTTATGTGTTTTTGTTATTTTTATTAGTTTTTTTTTTTTTTTTTTAGATATTTCTATTTAGCAATTGTATGTGCTTGTCATTTTTATTACATATGATTTTTTTTTTTTAATTTAGCATTTATTTTATTTCATTTTTTTTTTAGTATTTTAACTTTTTTTTTTTTAACTAGTTTTTAAAAAATATTTTTATTTAGCATCAATTTATTTTTATTTCAGTTTTAGTAATTTTGCTTTGTGTTTGTAATTTTTATTAGTTGTTTTTATGTTTCTAGTTAGCATAACATTTATTTTAGTTTATGTAATTCTAGTCCTTCATTTTAGTTCGTTTTTAGTTAAGACAATTTGAATTTTCAAGTATTTCAAGTATGAGTTTAATTAAAGGTTTTATCTAATGTTGATATTTTATTTTATTTCAGCCTTTTTCAATTTATGAAAAGGAGCTTTAGTTTTTGTTAACAACAACAGCACCAACCCAACCAATGCATGTACAATTTATTTAACAATCACTCTGGTACAACCCCTGTACCTGAGGCGGTTTTTGAGCGTGTTGACCTCTCGGCTCAGACCCTCACTAGCTTCGGTGGCATCGTCCAGCTCCCTCTGCAGCTTCCTGCGAGAGGCGTTCGCTCGAGTCGCCTCTTCCTCAGCCTCCTCCAGCTGCCTCTTCAGCTGCTTCATGCGGGAGTTCGCCTTCTCCATCTAAAGACAGACAGAAACTCTGAGTCTGGAGACTGGAGTAATGATGTTGAAAATTCAGCTTTGCATCATAGGAATAATTTACATTTTTAAAATTATTCAAATAGAAACAGCTATTTTAAATTTCACAATATTAATGATTTCACTGTATTTTTGATCAAATAAATGCTCCCTTGTGACTAGTTTATCCACAAAATCCAGTAGCAACATGGAAATGCTATAAAACCAGCCCATCAGTTTGAAAGTTTGAAAGCCATTTAATAAACAGCTCAAGGAAATGTTGTTACTGAAGCTTGGAAAGTGGAAACTTAATTTTTTCAACATTTATTCAGTGTAAGCAGGCAGTGCCCAGTACACTTTGAGAAGGAAGATTAGGCTTCGGGTTTCATTCACCTGCTCTTTGTACTGGTCGGCATGGCGACGCTCATCCTCCACTTGCATGAACACCTCCTTGAGTTTCTTCTCTGTGCGACGCACGATCTTATTGGCTGCAGCTCTCTCCCTGTGAAGAGCACAGAGCATTAACAAAACCCATTGGCACTAACTCGTCTTTTGGCAGATTCAGAATGTGGCGTTAAATGGTTTCTTTTCACTGTTGCATACTTTGCTTCCTGTTCAAGCTGCTCTTCTAGCTGGATAATCTTGGCCTCCAGGGCGGCGATAGAGGCCTTGAACTTTGATTTGACGGATCCCTCGAGTTCCTGCAGTTTGGACTTCAACTCTTTGTTTTGCCGCTCAAGCTGCTGACGGGCGTTCTCGCTCTTCTGGGCGGCACTGCGCTCACCTGCCAGCTCTGTGTTCAGGGTATCCACCTGAAATACAGACACAACAGCTGCTACTGAAGACGTGATGTGTCACAAGTATACAGAGCTCTCAGAACAGGCCAGGCTGACAAGTGCATTTAACTGTATTGAAAACACAGCTTGCTCATAATTACAGTAACTTCTTCAACACTGCACCTGCATAGTGGTCTTGCGGAAGCGGTCATTCAGGAGCTCCATGTTGCTCTGTTCCTCCTCTAGCTCTTCCTCCAGCTGGGCAATGCGAGCCTCCAGCCTCCTCTTTTCATCCAAGAGTGCTGCCCTGAAAGAATGAACATGAATGAACGATACATCTTATTTTTGTACAAACTATGAATAGACGAGCAAATTAATGCAATGCAAAAGAATGCACAAGACATTGCGGTGTTTGAAACATTTCACCCACTATTGGTTCTCCTTTAATAAGCTGTTTCACTCGTAATATACATCACAATACTCAAGTAAAATCAGTAGCAACTTTTAGTTCACACTGACTTTAAAGGGACAGTTCACCCAAAAATGACAATTACCCCATGATTTATTCACCCTCAAGCCATCCTAGGTGTACATAACTTTCTTCTTTCAAATACAATCAGAGTTACATTAAAGAATGTCCTAGCCCTTCCGAGCTTTTTAATGGGAGTGAATGGGTGTTGAGATTTTGAAGTCCAATAAAGTGCACACATCCATCATAAAAAGTGTTCCACATGACTCCTGGGATTAATGAAGTCCTTCTGAAGTGAAGCGATGTATTTGTGTAAGAAAAATATCCATATATAAAACTTTATAAACTGTAATCTCTAGCTTCCGCTAACTGTCGTACGTGCGTTCACAAGAGTGGCGTTCCAGCAGATGACATAGGTGTAGTGTAAGCTCTGCTGACACTATACTAGTCTCGCAAGAACCAAGTTTTGTTTACAGTAAAGGAAAACCAGTCTCCTAGTGGGTTTTATCAAAATCCTCCACCATTTTTCTTTACAAATCCTTGTCTTGTACTTCTAATTCATGACTGGTGTTTTGTTTTGCTCTCTACTGCACTTCCGAGGTCGTCACTGTGTTCGTCTACGTCCTGCGTCATCCGCTGGAACGCCACTCTCTCGTGTACACGCATATGACAATTAGCAGAAGCTTGAGATAATGCTTTATGAAAGCTTTTAATGTGGATATTTTTCTTACACAAATGCATCGATTTGCTTCCGATGGCCTTTATTAAAACCCTGGAGCCGTGTGGAGTACTTTTTATGATGGATGGATGCACTTTATTGGACTTCAAAAACTCAACACCCATTCACTGCCATTATAAAGCTTGGAAGAGCCAGGACATTTTTTAATATAACTCCGATTGTATTCATCTGAAAGAAGACAGTCATATACACACAGGATGGCTTGAGGGTGGGTAAATCATGACGTAATTTTCATTTTGGGTGAATTATCCCTTTAAGAGGTTTGCAGCACAATGACTCACTTTCCAGAGGCACTGTTGGAAATCTCATCAGCGAGCTCGTCTCTTTCCTGTTCAGCATGGCGTCGAGCTCTCTCTGAAGATGCCAGGTCCTAAAAACACAATCACAACCAAATCATAAACAGACTCGCCAATTTAACTAATCTGATTTAAATGGTGTAGAAAAACAAGAAACAGATTCTACTTTCTGTATTTCAGGTTTTGCAGTGTCGGCTCACCTCTTGCAGCTGCAGAATCTCAGCCTCTAGACTCTTGAGCTTCTTCTCATTTTCCTTAGACTGAGCGAAGATCTCATCACGAGAAGCGCGTGCCTCCTCCAGCTCCCTCTGGTAGTCCTTCATCTGGGCCTGGTTTGAAAACAAAGAGATGTTGCCATCTGTACTTCTCACATTTTGTCATATCTCTGCACTGATTGTGAACTTACAATATTTAGTCACAGTAATGCAGTCAGTGATGTAGACATCTGTGTCACTACTAAAAGACTGATGCACTTTCGCTGATACAAGCTTTTGAGGATAAACAGATTATGCTAACAGTAAATGTGTCATTTCTTGCATTATCAAGCACATTTCTGTGCATGAACAGCAGCATTCTGGAAGAGATTGTACCTGGAGTTTGCGTAGCTGTTTAATGGCTTCATCACGGGCCTTGTTTGCAGCCTCGATCTGCGCTTCCACATCTTTGAGGTCCATCTCCAGTTTCTTCTTGGCAGCTACAGCAAGAGCTCTCTGCTTCCTTTCATCTTCAAGCTCCGCCTCCATCTCACGCACCTGAAGGAAGAGGAATCATGGATTAAAAACCGCACCAGATAGGTTTACTATGAATTAAAACGACCGCAGACTGTCAAAAAAAAATTGTTACTTGTTGCTTCTTAAGATACTTACCCTTCATTACACAGACTTACTTTTTTACTTGCAAGCACATAAGCCATATAAAATGGCAATAAAATGATTAATATTAAAGTACTTTGAATGTTTTACCAAAAAAACCCTATTCTTGGTAACATGACTTAAAAAGCACTACTTAAAATATTCTTATTTTTAAAAAAAAAAAAAAGAGAAAAATAGGCAGTAGTAAACAATCAAGTAATAGAACATTAATAAAACATGGATAAATTAAGTTGATAAAAACAGGTACCAGTAAATAAACTACTTTTAATCTTAAAAATGGGATCATTTTCATCCCCACATGGCTTGTAATCCTCAAAAACGACAGATTCCACCCACCTGTTTGACCAGTGCTCTCTTCTTCTCTTCATTCTGCTCATCTCTGGCCTGCAGGTCTCGGTCAAACTGGGCCTTCATGGCCTGCATGTTGACCTCCAGGCGCAGCTTGGCATCCTCTGTGGCCTGTAGTTCGTCCTCTAGCTCCTCTAGCTGAGTGCGCATCTCCTCCACCTGCTGCTCCAGAGTGCGTTTGGATTTCTCCAGCTCATGGACCTAAAGATTACAAGATGTTAAAAAATAAAACACAGTGAGACTGTGTCATAACCAGACACATTGTGATCAAGTGCTAAACGATAAATCCAGGACTTCTCTAGACATTCATATTTACTTCTCATTTCTAAACATTTCTCAACATTTTTTAAAGATTGCAGAGGAAGATATCAATTTTCCATTTTTGCAGATCACTTTCAACATCACATTTTTATGACAAATTCCCAGATTTTTCCAGGTTTCTGTCCAAATGAGCATTTTACTTTTTTGCTTTCATGTTTGCCACGGCACTCTGAATAGATGCAGACAGTGAAAATTTAACAGCCCAAAATCCTGCTCCATATGCTGTATATTAAACATGCATATGTTGTGACTGGCTGATTTTGTCGCTTTGCTAAGTATTCTGCTGTCAGTGATGACAGGCAAATTACCTGACACCTGAAACTTGTTTCATCACACTTAGTTAGCACATGCTTTAGAGTGTCAGCACGTTAGGAGGTTTTAGAACAAAAACAGCCAATAAAATCTGCTGTTTACAAAACACCGAAGGTTCTTTAAAACATCATTGTGAACATTATCACATATGTAATATTATAGTATAAAATTCCAGTAACACAGTGACTTACATTCTTGCCTACATCATCCTTGGAACTCATTAAATCCTCCATCTCGGCTCTGAGCTGCTTGTTGAGTCTCTCGAATTCCTCTTTAGCCTCCAGAGCTTCATCCAGAGCTCGGGCCATAGACAGAGCTTTGGTCTCCTTCTCTCTCGCCTCGGCCTCCGCACGGTCCCTCTCCTCAGCGTAACGCGCAGAGATGGTCTTCTCCTCCGCCAGCATCTGACATACACATCAACCAATGCCTTTGTGAGTATTTCCTTTTAAAATGATAACGTTTTTCAGTAATATTTAAAGATTATAAAGAAAAATGAATATTAAAAATAACCAAAATTACCTAATAATTTTTTTCATCAGTTATTCACACTCATATTACTGCAAACCTACAAGACTCCTATTCAACTTCCAAACACAACTTAAGATATTTTAAATAAAACCTGAGAGATTTCTGTCTATCCACTGAAAGAACATTCCACTAAAACTTTGAAGCTTCAAAAAGTTCATAAAGACATCAAAAAGCTGGTTCTCACACGTCAAGCAATCATGCTTGAGCTTCAGTTTCTCATATTTGGTGCATTGGTCAGAGTTCATTTGTGAGTGTGAGTAAATGATGACAAATGTGACCACAAAACCAGTCATAAGTAGCATGGGTATATTTGTAGCCAACAATACATTGTATGGCTCAAAATTACATTTTTCTTTTATGCCAAAGGATCATGTTACATGAAAATGTTTCGTACATTTCTTACCATAAATATATCAAAACTTAATTTTTGCTTAGCAATATGCATTGCCAAGAGCTTAATTTGGACAACTTTAAAGGCGGCCCTCAGATACCAGATTTTCAAATAGTTGTATCTCAGCCAAATATTGTCCTATCCTAACAAACCATACATCTAAGCTTATGTATTTTCTTTTAATTGATGTATACATCTCAATTTCAAAAACTGACCCTTATGACTGGTTTTGTGGTCCAAGGTCACAAATTTTATTTCTGGGTAAACTGTCTCTCAAAACCAATTCAAACCTGGTCAAACTTCTTCTGTTTCTTCTCCAGGTTTGAGACGATCTGTCTCTGGTGGTCCAGGTCCACCATAAGATCATCAAGCTCCTGCTGCAGTCTGTTCTTGGTTTTCTCCAGCTTGTCGTAGGCGATGACCTTTTCCTCCAGCTTCTGACTGGCCCCCTCCATATCCTTCTGCAGCTTCCTCTTGACCTCCTCCAATCCTTCAAGAGCTCCCACATCATCCTCCAGCTTCTTCTTGGTCTCCACCAGCTATCCAAAAAAAAGCTTTTCTTGATGAATGACATTCTTAACGAATGTGTCTGAGTGTTAGATGCTGATCTTAACTGACATGCCATGTGCCCTCATTAAAAAAAGTATGGCGTGATTGTGCATACCTGGGCTTGTAGTGTTGCCAGTTGTTTCTCCAGGTTCCTTCGCGCTTCCTCTTCCTCCTCCTGCTGCTCCTGAAGGTTGTTCTTCTCCTCCTCCAGTTGACGGATACGACTGCTTAGGTTTAGCTTCTGACGCGTTTCCTCTTGAAGCAGCTCCTACATCCACAATATTAAACAAGCATGACTCAATCACATCACACACCTTTTCTTGTGAGTAGCCTATCTATTGTTTTCATTAAGTCAGTGCCGTCTTTTATTGCTGATTCAATAATGAAATTTCGTCAGGAGCATACTATGGATCCACCTTGTTGCCAGCTACTAAATGTTAAAAATTGCTTTGTTTACTCATCCAGTGCTTCCTGTTCACAGAGACACATTACCTGAGTGTCCTGAAGCTGACTCTCTAGGCTGGAGGCATCTTTGGCCAGCTTAATTCCCTTCTTCTCAGCATCTTCCAATAGAGAAGAAACATTGTCCAGTTCCGTCTGCAACAGATGAAAAAAAATAAAAATATAATAAATCAAATATGCGATGGAGGGATATTTCACAAGTACCCTGGATTATGATCTATTTAAAGGTGCTTTAACACTTCGTCGGATAGCCTGGTCTGAACTGGAGTTTGACTGAACCCCCTTCCCCCTGCTGGTTTGTGTTCACAAGGTGGTTTTTGGTTCTGAACCACGGTATGATTGCACAATCACAGTGGCACCTGTTTTCCCATGATGCAAGGTGGCAACTATGCAGAAGACGGCAAAATGAAAGCATCTGGTACTGGTTTATATTATCCAAATGAACCAAACTCCACCAAAAGTACTACTGTGAAAGCCCCCTAAATGTACAAGGTCTCACATGAAATATTAAGTCTGAATGTAACAGAATTGTTTAATTCTCTGTACAAGGATGTTAGTTTAAAAACAACAACAACAACAACAACAACAACAACAACAACAACAACAACAACAACAACAACAACAAGACTTAAATGTAGCAGAAACATTTCTAAAGGCACTTTATTTTTGAAAGCTGTTAGAGTCACTTGTTTATTGAGGAGCAAAAATATAACTAGGACTGCACAATTATAGAAGTAGTTCGCTTTCAGAACAAAACTTATACAGATAATTTACTCACCCCCTTGTCATCCAACATGTTCATTTCTTTCTTTGTTTCTTCAGTCAATAAGAAATTATGTTTTTGAGGAAAAAATTTCAGGGTTTCTCTTAATATAGTGGACTTCTATGGTGCCTGCAATTTAAACTTACAAAATGCAATTTAAATGCAGCTTTAAAGGGCTTTAAATGATCCCAGCTGACAAAGAAGGGTCTTATGTAGTAAAACGATTTGTCATTTTCTAAACAAAATGATCGTCTTGTCTAGCCCTGCGTGAACTCTGTGTATTCCGGTTCAAGACAGTTAGGGTATATCGAAAATTTTCTTATTCTCATTTTCCAACTTCAAAATCGTCCTACATCACTGCAGAAGTACCGACCCAGTGTTTACAAAGTGAACAAATAAAGGAGATCAAATCAGGGATGTAGGATGATTTTGAAGTTGTAGGAGAAAATGATGGGAGTTTTTCTACATACACTAACTGAACTGGAATACACAGAGTTCACGCAGAGCTAGACAAGATGAGCATTTGAGGTTTAAAAACTATATAAATATATATATATAAATATATATAAATATAAATATAAATATAAATAAATATATATATATATAAAAATATATATATATATAAATATATATAAATATAAATATAAATATAAATAAATATAAATAAAAAAAAAAAAAATATATATATATATATATATATATATATATATGTGTGTGTATATATATATATATATATATATATATATATATATATATATATATATATATATATACACACACACACATATATATATATATATATATATATATATATATAATTTTTTTTTTTTTTTTTTTAATGACTGTAGATAAGACCCTTCTTCCTCAGCTGGGATCACTTACAGCCTTTAAGGCTGCATTTAAACTGCATTTTGGAAGTTCAAAATCGGGCACCATAGAAGTCCACTATATGGAAAGAAATCATGAAATGTTTTCCTCAAAAAACAATTTCTTTATGACTGAAGACAGACAGACATGAACATCTTAGATGACAAGGGGTGAGTAAATGATCTGTTCTGGAAGTGAACTTCTCCTTTAAGTGATTTTTCATTATAAAATTGATACAAAATTTGTACAAATAAAAAAATAAAAAAATAAATGTGCTTGTTCGTAGGGCCGCACAATGTTGTGATTATTTATCAATATGACTATAAAATAACATATGGAACTGGTTATTATATAATAATTAAAAATGGTACATACGCTAACATTTAATTATTGCAATTTATATAAAAATAATTGCAATTAATTTGAATAATTGCAAATTTTATAATTGCAATTCGATAATCCCATTAAGAAATAATCGTGAGGGTTTTTTTTTTTATAATCGTGCAGCTGTAATTACAGCTACACTTTCAGTCTAAAAAACAAATTAAACAAGTTATCTGTAATATCTGAGGGAGGAGGGAGTGTAACAGTAGTTCATGGAAAAGGGTGTAATTGAAATGATTACGAGAGGAGTATAACAGCACTCACTTGCAGTTTATGTGATACAGTGTAACAGCACTGACCTGTAGTTTGTGGGAGCGGTCTGAAAGTTCTCCTTTAACCTTCTCTCCCTCACTGAAGCGGGCCATGAACTCCTGCAGCTGAGCCTCAAGTTTCTTTCTCTTGTGCTCCGATTCAGACTTGGCTTGCTGCAAACTCTTCACCTCATTGGCCAGCTCCTTATTATCACTCTCCAGAGTCTGTTTGTTTTTCTCCAGATTTGACTTGACCTAAAGTTGACAGACAGACAATGTGAGAGACAGACAGTTTTTGCCTGAACTGTATCAACAGGAGACCACACTGTATTCAATCACTGAACGAGGAAATGAATTCCAAACACATCATTTTGACAGCCGACGACTGGCAGGGTTCCAGTCGAGACATTGGAACTGAAATCCCTCCCTACGGTAATGAGTCATTTGCTCTTCTTCTCTATGGCTTACTCTCTTGGCCTGCTCCAGCTGCTCAGAGATCTCCTCCAGAGCTGTGCCGTGCCTCTGTCTCATCTCCTGAATTTGAGACTCATGGTTTCTCAACTCATCATCAATGGCCTTCTTCAGCTCTGCCACCTCCTGCTCTCGTTTGGTCCTTTAAGAGCAAAAGACACATTATTAGACAAGACATATTTGATAAAGTTACAACTAGCTGCATTTTGTGGTCACGGTGAAAAGGTTTGTAAATTGGATTTAGTTCCTGATGCAGACTCTTGTACCTCAGCTCCTGCTGGGCGGCAGTGGTGTCCAGGGTGTCTTCCAGCTCGGTCTTCAGAGCCTCCAGTTCCTCACTCAGGTCTCTCTTGAGTTTCTCAGCTTTGTTTCTGGCTGCTTTTTCAGACTCAAGATCCTCCTGGAGTTCAGCAAGCTGGGCCTGAAGCTCCCGCACTTGCTTCAGAGCGTTGTTCTTCTGAGCGACCTCCTCATCACCTCTGTGGAACAACAAACATGAGCAAAGATTATTAGCAAATTGATGCACGCTAAATTAGATTATATTCTACACTTTTTGTTTAAAAACTTCATTAATTAAACAGTCCTTTAAAATCTAGGCCAAATTTTGCTACTGCACTTTTAAGGCTGCTATATGTAAATAACCTCACATACGATTGTTTTTTTTTTTTCCACAAGTGAAATAATAATATACCTGCTAAGCAGATTATTACTGAATGGATATAAATATGTGGATTTGCTCCAGAAATAATTCTCATTATTATCAATACTGAAAAAACTTTAGTTGCTTAATCTTTTTTTAAAGAAATTAATACTTTTATTCAGCAAGGAAACTGTAAATTGATCATATGTAACAGTAAAGTGTTTAATAATGTCACAGAAGATTTCTATTTCTAATAATCACTTCCTTTAAATTGTAAATACAGTTGAAGTCAAAAGTTTACATACACCTTGTTTTACCAAAACATTATTTTACCAAAATAAGAGCGATCATACAAAATGTTTTTATTTAGTACTGACCTGAATAAGATATTTCACATAAAAGACATTTACATATATATATATATATATATATATATATATATATATATATATATATATATATATATATATATATATATATATATATATATATATATATATATATATATATATATATATATCACAAGAAAAAATAATAGTTCAATTTATAAAAATGACCCCATTAAAAAGTTTACATACACATGATTCTTAATACTGTGTTGTTACCTAAAAGATTCACAGCTGTGTGTGCTTTTTTTTTTTTTTTTGGATAGATAGTTGTTCATGAGTCCCTCGTTTGTCCTGAACAATCCTTCAGGTCCCACAAATTCTTTGGTTTTCCAGCACTTTTGTGTATTTGAACCGTTTCCAACAATGACTGTATGATTTTGAGATCCACCTATTCACACTGAGGACAACTGAGGGACTCATATGCAACTATTACAGAAGGTTCAAACACTCACTGATGCTCCAGAAGGAAAAAAGATGCATTAAGAGCCAGGGGTGAAAACTTTTGAACAATGAAGGTGTGTAAATTATTCTTAATTTGTCTTCTGAGAAACACATAAGTATCTTGTGTAGCTTCTTAAGGGCAGTACTAAATGATAAAAATACGATATTAGGCAAAATAAGAAAAATGTGCATATCCTTATTCCTTTCCAAAGTTTTCACCCCCAGCTCTTAATGCATCGTATTACCATCTGGAGCATCAGTGAGCATTTGAACCTTCTGTAATAGTTGCATACGAGTCCTTCAGTTGTCCTCAGTGTGAAAAGATAGAGGGTGGGCAAGCATATCTATGGTGTGATGTCACAACAGCAATGTGAAACCAATTTAATAAATGATTTCAGGACTGCACAATATTAACAAACAAAGGTCAAGAATAAAAACTTTCCATGACTAATATACCAATTTATATGACAGCATCATAACTCAGCCTACAATAAGTTATTGTTTAGACACGGTCAGCTAGACAACAGCCAAACTATTTCGGCTCCAAGAGGATTTTTACTGGTGAGAGTAGCCGTCTTTTTCTTGTTCTTATTTTGTGTTCCTCAATGAATAGATGTTCACCTGGCAAGTACAGCCTGTAGCTCCTCTTCTTTCTTGGCCAGTTGGATTTTGAGTTCCTCAATCTGGGCCTGCAGCTCAGCTATCTGGTCCTGTAGGTCTGTGGTCTCAGCATCCAGCTTTCTTTTGGCTTTCTCAAGCTCCTGCCTAGTTTTCTCCTCTTTCTTCAAACGCTCTGAGGGTCAAACAGTTACACCCAAACATGTAAAACTCACTGCTTTAGATTCACCTAAATAAAATGACCCATATTCAACTCAGTCCTCACCTTCCAGGTCTACCATCATCATTTCTTGCTTGTTTTTGACTTTGCCAAGGTTCTTGGCTTTCTCTTCTTCCTCAGCCAGCTGGGAGGTCATCTCACTGACACGGTCCTCCAAGAGTTTTTTCTCCTGAGGGATAGAGAGGAAAGGAAGAGTTTATTTTGCTCCTGCAAAGATCTTCCCCAAGCAACCTTATCACAAAGACCCGGGGCTGCATTTTGATTAGGCAGTTTGACTTCTGCGCTGACCTTTAGGAATTTGGAGTTCTGGTCCTCCAGTAGCAGAATATCTTCCTCCATCTTTTTTATCTTGGCTTCAGCAGTCACCTTCTCCAACTGAAGCTTCTGTCGGGCAGCCTCTTCTTCATCTAGTTGTTCCTCTAGGTCCTGAAGACACACACACACACACACACGCACACTTGTGGTTTCTATAACCTTTTAACTTTATTCATTATTCCTACCCAGAAGTTTTAGATACAGACGTACTCTCTCAGAAAGTTTACAGCAGATCAAGGATTATACTTCCCCAGTGAAGTCCTCACCTGTATGTGTGACTGCATTTTCTTCTTCTCATTCTGCAAAGACTGGTTCCTCTCCTCTTCCTCCTCCACACGGGACTCCAGGTCATGAAGAATCTCCTCCAGCTCTTGTTTTTTAGCCACCAAGCGAGCCCGCATCTCTTCAGCTTCAGCAAACAGTTCTGTCTCGGCCTGCAGTTGCTCTGCCAAGATGTTCTTCTCCTCCATGAGCTGAAATAAACATCAAACCAGATCTTTTCTTTGTTTCTACAACATTTTAGCACTCAGTTTGGTTGACAAAGAAAATCACTGAGATTCCACTACATGGAATAAAGCCACAAGAGACCAAGTGATTTTAGAAAGCAACATAATTTAAGTGTGGCCATATACCAGGGCTCGTACAGATACTGTAAAATGAAATTCCAGGACTTTCTAGAATTTTTCAAGCACTACTTTTTTTTTTTTTTTTCAAGGATTTCAATCAGAGATCTCACTTATGTCTTCTATTTCAAATTCTAAAAAAGAGATATAGATAAATAAAAATACTAATAAAAAAAATGGCAAAAATAAAGTGAAGCACATGCAAAGTATTACTACTGAAGTATTACTACACATTTACTATAGTAAAACCATGGTTAATTTTCTTAAGAAATTTGTATGTGTATACTTTCTTTTTTCTTTGTTTTGTTTATAACCGTACTGCCTTACTGGTTTGATGTTTTCTACTGTTTAAGAAAAGAAGAAAAAAAAAAAAAAAAAAAAAAGAAAGAAAGAAAAAATAAATCAGAAAAAAATTTGTGGAATCGCTGCGAAATCCTGATATGAATCGAATGATTTCCTATCCGCGGTACGAAGATCCAAATCTAAAGCAAAATAAATTTGCAAGCCCGCTCCGAAGTTCTGATCTGAATAATGATTCGCAAACCATCATTTGAGATCAGGACTCATGAATCATTTGACTTACATCGGAACTTTGTGTATCACAAATCATTTAATTTAGATCGGGACTTCAAATTGTGTATCACGAATCATCTAATTTGAATCATTCAATTTGCGAAATTATTCACAAACCCGTTCCGATCTAAATTAAATGATTTGCAACATGCGATTTGAAGTCCCAGTCTGAAACAAATAACTTGCGATACACAAAATTCCGATCTAAATCAAATGATTTGCGATATGCAAAGATCCAATTTACATCAAATGCTCGTGATACACGATCTGAAACAAATGATTTGCGATAAGCAATCCAATTGGAGCGCTTCGAAACAGTGAAACGGTTTAACTGATTCGGAGTTCTGAAAAGCTCCGTTTCACCCATCACTACATGCATTTTAAAATCACTACAACTTACAAGCGATTCAAAAATTAAAAAATGAATAGATCCTATATATATGACCTGGTTTTTGCTAGCAAAACACTTAAAATAAATAATCGAAATTTGAATCAATCTGAGCAGTTCCAGCATAAATGACTCAATTGATTTGGTTCATCTGTTCCTCTTTTTGCATCTTCTGCAACGTTTACACGACAGTTGTCAGTACTACTACTTGCTTAGCTCTATTGCTTTCTGGCATTACCTGAAATAAGCAAAAAAAGATTTTGTTTTTTGAATTGTGTGAAAAGATTTTTTTTTTTGACAAAATAAAACAATTATTTAGATACACTGTCTTTCAAATTCAAGCCCTTTTTTTTTTTTTAAAGCACCTCTTCAGGACTATTGTTATTTTCAAGGGTTTTCCAGGCCTTAAATTTCAAAAAGTAAAATTCAAGTACTTCAAGCACTTAAAGCACATTCTACGAACCCTGATGTGCATATTTCAGATATGTAACAATGTTTTTAAATGTGGCTCATCCTATCAGATATTAGGGTTAAAATGACATAACACTGAAATAAGACTGATTTTCAGGGGACAGAGGGAGCAGGTGAGTGTGTGCTAACCTGCTGGTGTTTCCGCTCCATTTCCACCAGTTCGTTCTCTACTTTCACCTGCCTCTCCTTCACTTTAATCAGCTCCTCATCCTTGGCCTGCATTTCTTCCTCCTGGCGGGTCACCTGGAGGAGGGGTTTCACCTACAGACACACGAAATGCACGTCTCAAATGAAAACTATCTGCAACATTACTGCAAATGGGTTGTTAAAGATTCTATTTCTCTTGCAAACACAAATTTGTTTTAGATAAGTATACAAAAGCTAGTCAAATCAATCAGTTATGTAAACCACCTCTTTTAAAAACAAAGACCAACCTTGGTGAAGAGTCTCCACCACTGCCAGTGGCGTAGCTTCAGGTAGGCGGCACAGTTTCGTTGGAGGACTTTCAAAGCGCTTAGTTGCTGTTGTTTTTTAGCAAAGGCTCTGAGAAACACAACCAGATAATAGCATTAGTTCATTGACAGGGTGTCATGAGAATATATTTTATTTCTACACCATAAACAGTAAGAGCTGCATGATCCTGCTGCCCCTTTTAGAGCAGCTTTAGATCAGCCATTTGCATTTGGACTCACTTGCGAGCCAGGTATCCTCGACAGACCGACTGAAAGTAGATGATGATATCTGTTATTTTCAGGTCTCTCTCCTCCTCCAAGTGTGCCAAAACTCCAGTGCGGAAGAAGATCTTACTCTGCCCGATCCGGTAGAGGTTTGCATCAAGCTCCAAAGCTCGAATCTACAAATTTCAAATCATGGTTTTTCAATAATGGATATCAGTAAAAACTTCTATGAAATGATAGAACGAACATTAATGTGCACCTTCAACTTTAAAACGTTTCTTTATTTAATTACGAAAAATAATAAAAACAAATTACTCTTTGGAGAAATGCATTATGGAGCATTACTGATTAGGTCTGACTCGGAAATGAAGTCTATTTTTTTTTTTGACATTTGGATATACTAATTTTAATTATGAAAAGAAAATAATTAAAATAATTAAAAAATAAAATAACTTCAATTATTGATTAGGTCTGACTCAGAAATGAAGTCTATTTTTTGACATTTGGATATACTAATTTTAATTATGAAAAGAAAATAATTAAAATAAATAAAAAATAAAATAACTTCAATTTTAAATTAAAAATAATTTTAAAAATGTTTAAAACAAATACACTGCCATTCAAATGTTTGGGTCAGTAAGATTTTTATTTTATTATTATTATTATTATTATTTACATTTCTAAAGTCTGCTTTTATTTGAGTAATAAAAGCAGTAATATTGTGAAACATTACAATTTAACACAATTATTTTCTATTTTAATATAATTTTTTTCTTCAGGTATAATTTAAATTTTTTTGACCATTCTAAATGTTAATAACAGGTGTGTTGCTTAATATCTTTGTGTGGAAACAGTGATACATTTTTTTCAGGATTTTATCATCAAGACTACATTAATTAAAAAAAAATACATTTATTTATTTTGTGCACAGAAAATTAATTAACTTGTTATTATTGCAATGTTATTCAATGACTGAATAAACTTATTTGACAAAAAACAATCTTACTGACTGCAAACTTTGGTCTTCTGCATGAAACTTGATCAAAAAAGTACCGGTCAACCTAATTTGTCAGTCATCTGAGGTTTAAGAATCTCACCATTCTCTCACAAGCCTGTTTACCATCCATAAAACCTTTGGGAATCGCATTAGGTGTGAGGATTTCATATCTATGAGCAAAAAGAAGATATAACAGTTTTATCACTTATAAAATACAATAATATTAATGCTACAGCATCTGAAGACATATGATGCTTCTCTATACTCTTTAATGAGATATCTGAAACACACCTTTGTCTGAACTCCTGGAAGACAATACGGTTAGGGAATCCCTGCCTGCAGATCCGAATCCCTTCTAGAACTCCATTACACCTCAGCTGATCCAAAACCAAATGAGGCTCCAGTTTACCAGCCTAACAGAGAAGAATGAAGATTGAAGAATGAAGAGGTGTATTATCACAAAGAAACTCTTTAATAGACAACTGAAGCGACAAACACCACTTACTCTTTTCTCATGATTGGGGATGATACAGCGGACGAAGTTGGGGTTGGTGTTCCTGAGTGTGGCCATGAGTTTTGTAAGGGACTCTTTATAGAGCTGACCCACAGTGCGGAACATGCCCTTCTTGGTCTTATATGTAGCCCCGAATGCAGTCTCATTCATCCCTGCCACCTGGTCCAAACCAACAATACGGTCCACTACCATGAAGGGTGAGAAAAAAGAAAGATACCAAACAGTTAGTTTGACTTTAAAAAAAAATTTACAGACGTAATAATAATTAAAAAAAAAAAAAAAAAAAAAAAAAAAAAGAGTGACACAGCACAGCCCAATCATGTGAAGATGGAAGAGGGAAATCTACAACTAAAGCTCTAATTTAACAACACCAAGCAGGTCGTCAAAATACGCTGTGTATTTTTGCATTCTTAGAAAGACTATTTAAGCTGTCCTTTGATTTCTTTCAGGCCTTTAATCGTCATATCCGAAATAGCTTTCAGAAAGTAGTACAGTGTATTTTGACTCAATGCCACAAATTCAGACAGCCAAATCAAGAGCCAGCGGCCCCTACTACGCGGTCCAGTGCTAGGCAAATGGAGACATGAAACAGATGAAGAGTGCCAAGGATAAAACTACATCTATAAACAAGCACAAGCTGCAAAAAAGAAAATGGAAGGGTAAACCTCAAAACCTGTCAAGATCATGTCCGGGACATATTTCACCCCAGTTCATTGAGTCAGATGTTAATTTAGCAACTGCTTTCATGGAAAGATTCAATGAAAGATTCATCAGACAGATTTAAACTGGTAATTTGTTACTGAACCGTAACAGTCACCTGCTCATAAATCAGACTACACTGATTACATTGTATAAGTCTTTTGCATGCAGCCCATATTTACAGCTCTAGTGAAATTTGATTTCTTGTGTATAAATGTGTACTTTTAGCAATGGCAGTGTAGGAAACAATGATTTTTGAGTTCTTATTTCATTCTATTTATAAAAGAAAATTTATAAAAAGATATTTTGCTTTTGAAAAGGTTTAATTTTGTTTCCACTAAGTACATTTTCCACACCAATTCATTACTAAATTGCAGAATAGCAAAATTCTTGTTACTGTGATACAAAAAAAAAATATTGTAAAGAATTGATACATCGTATAAATATTTGTCATAGCATGCTTATTTTAATTAAAAAAAACAAACAAAAACAAAACATAGTTTTGCAGTTATTTTTACAGAAATGAGATCCTAACTATAAATCAACACAAAAATTAACTAAATAAATTCAAAGTAAAACATTTGAATCCATCAAGGTAATTAGAATTGAGGGATATATATATATATATATATATATATATATATATATATATATATTTTTTTTTTTTTTTTTTTTAAATATGAGTGAAATATGACCCAGACATGTGTATCAAGTTCTCCGTTTCTAAATAATGTTACTAATACAATCCTTTCAGCAACTGAATAAATCAATATAAACAAATTTGCTTAGCATTAAATACCACTGGTTAGATACCAATCAGAAAAATTGCTTTTGCAAATTTGAGTCTGATAAAAGTGCCATAAGGCAAAATAAGTCAAACTTCAATCACTCGACACACAAGTAATCAGAAAAAAGTGATTCAGAAAGAAATTCATTTTGATTCAGTGGGGGCTTTTAGGTCTCGCGGCATTCCTGTAAACGTCATTCTTAAAACTGCTTGCTGTTCATAATGGGGCTCCTGACGTGATTTCCGCTACCTCCATGGAGAATTTACTGAGCTGTCAGTGTTGACTGGCACAGGGCTGAGCGGGTCATTTGGATTCCAGTGAAACAAGACGTGTATTGTTCCACGTTCCCTGTCGGAGACACTACAGAATTCCTCCACCCCTCACCCAAACTCCATCTCCCTCACACGGCCTATCAAATCGCCGTCTGACACTTTAAACAAACAAGTTGTCTGACTGCGAGAAGCAAGGGCATAAGCGCTGTACCACACACACCGCTATGACTGCTGAAAACTAAGATGTGTTTGAGGGAATTTTGTGAAAACCAGGTCAGGTCATATTTCACTATCAAATCAAATAAGAAAAATGGAATTTTATTTGTGACGCGGAAAACGCGGACGGAACTGCAAAATCCAGTCATAAAAACGGAATTAACTACGTAATGTTCTGATGAATAAATCAAAAGTAGGTCAGTACACTTTAATCAAAATGTGATATGGACTAGTCTCTGTGAATATTAGGCCACAAAAAAAATACTATTTAAATATGAATCCCTGTCTCTGTGTGAACGAAAGGCACGGACACATGGTTTAATTTACTGCACACATATTGTCCATATGACACTCAGTGTTTTCAGCCTCTGCCTCATGTACATCATCTCTAGAACCGCTCTGAGTCACTTCATGAGCATTATACCCTTTCTTTTGAGAAAAACTATCATCGTATCATATACAAACAGAAACTTAATGGTCTTCACAGTAACACAAAATAAAAGTTTGGTTTAACTCGAAGAAACTCTGACAGAAATATATTACTTAATGTAATGATAGCACTACAAAAAAACACATTTCATAGGGCCTTATTTGTGACGCCATAGAATAAAAGAATCAAAAAAAAAAAAAAAAAAAAAAAAAAAAAAAGGTAAAGCAGATTTTATATTTCAAAATTTTGACTTTATTCTCGCAATCTTGAGATTAAATCTCACAATTCTGATAAGAAAAAACAACTCGTCATTCTCTCTTTTCTCCTCGGCTCTGGCTTTTTTCCCCTAAGAACGAACAAACTCACTATTGTTGAGTTAAATCGAGTTATAAAGTCCGAACTAGGAGACATAAACTTGCATTTGGAAAAAAAAAGTCAGAATTGTGAGATAAATATAAATATTAAATGTTAATAGTAATAGGTTTAAATATTCTGACATGCTGTAACTGTAGGCCTAATACAATGTCCCCTACGAACAGCATATGTCAATATGTAGACATATTTATGTTTTAAAAGTAATCAAAGTTTTCATCCATAGTCTGTCCATTTAAACGTCTGCGTTTAACTTTGAATGGTGTCTTTGACGACAGCATTCTATAAAAATTTGAAAAAGATTCTATAAAAATAAAAAGATTTGCAGAAGATGCCAGAATCAGAATTTCTCTTATTCCATGGATTTTTACTCGTTTTTCTGACACCACCATGCGCACGCACCTGCAAGTGATGTAACAGTGAGGTCTACTTTTTTGGGGTGAAATGTGATTTTGGGGTGAAATATGACCAAGTTTTGAGAATCACCTATTTTTGTCAAAACGGCCTTTTTCAACACTGTCTGGACTGAAAAATGTTAAAGTTGCGGATTTAATAATGATTTGACACTTTTTTGACACAGTTTTAAACAAATAAATTACAGGGAGAATATTTAGGGAGTGTGTGAAGTCATCAAAATTGCTGAAAGGCACTCAAAAGAACAAGCAGGGCCCTAATCCTTGTAGCCAGCGCACCTAGAGAGTTACCCTTTCAAACATTTGTTATGCAGTGTCAGTACTCTGTATTAAGTCACTATGCACATGCATTCATTTTTTTTTTTTCCATGCAATCTTCATTCATGGTGAGTTTGGGCATCTTAATGAATCAGCCAAGTTGTGCTTCCTTCCAAATGGATCCAGCTAACTCTAAAGTTAGCCAGCTAGAGGGACCAGGGCCCAGGTCTACAAGCCATGGGAGTGTTTGAAAGTACACAATGCGCTGGTAAGCAGAGACCTACAGCATCGTATACCTTCACCTGGCGATTCATGGAGACTAGAGACATCATAAAAAGACGCTCTTTGGATATTCTGAATCTCTATGGTTGAGAGACAGAGAAAGGGGGCAAAGGGGGGGGATAAACAAGAAAATAAGCAAAATAAAGTAGTAGTAGTAGAACACAGCTAGCACATAAAAGACATAAATGGTAGTAAACACACTGGTTAGTGTTGTGCAACACAAATGAGAATAAGCAAAAGTCCTCATTCCGTTTGCACTAGTTTATCATGGTTTTGGATATCTGTACTTTTGATTTAACATTTTAAGATCCTGTTGATCAATCTTAGCACATACATTTTATTTTGTATTTACTTTTGAGTAATTATTTTGCCACAGTATTAATAATTTTACATAAAACATGTATTATGTTATTTAATATATACAGCTGTTTTGGCTGGAAATGCAGTGAAAAACCCTGTCAGACACAAGACCTAAAATATGTCATAAAACATGTCCACTCTCTGTTTTTGCATTACTTAATATTTCCTCACTTTAAAGGGATAGTTTACCCAAAACATGAAAAAATACCCAATGATTTGCTCACCCTCAGGCCATTCTATGTGTATATGACTTTCTTCTTTCAAACTAATAGAAGAGTTATATTTAAAAATGTCCTGGCTCCTGCAAGCTTTGTAATGGCAGTGAACGGATGTTGAGATTTTGGAGTCCAATAAAGTGTATCCATCTATCATAAAAAATCCTCCACATACCTCTGGGTGGTTAACAAAGGTCTTCTGAAGCAAATCGATGCATTTGTGCAAGAAAAATATACATTTTTAAAACTTTCGAAAGCACAATCTCTTGCTTCTGCTAACTATCAAATGCGCATTCATGAGAGAGTGGCGGATGACATAGGACGTAGGACATAAGCGTAGCGGAACTACTACTTTTAATATATGATTAGTGTTTTGTTTTGTTCTCTCTACTTGCCTGGGTGAACTATCCCTTTAATCTGTAAAAAATGTAAAGCAGCCCTGCTTACAACTACAGTGCAAATACATCTATTGTGGTATCAACAGTACTGCAAAAGGTCTTGTTTAACAGAGTTTTACTTGTAGCACACCGCCCAGTCCTAAGTTTGACTCTTTGTGACTGAATTAATAGTCCCCCCCACTACGGTAAAATATCTGCGTCAATGCGTGACGGGCACTTCTTACAAGACAGACAAGACATGTAACTGAAGATTGAAAACAACAGTCTCTTTCTTCACAGAGTGGGAGGGTAGAACCATAAAAACGACCCGTTTAACGTTTCACGTGTCAAGGAATCTGGAAGGCACTCGAGAAGAAAACAGCTTACCATCCTTCCACAGCTCAGCCACAAACTTATCCGTGGACTGGTGCAGGAGCGTGGCCACGTTGTCATTTAGAGGGTCCATGTTTTTCATCAACCACTCATCTGCCTTATAGTCAACCTGCAGAACAAGAGAAATAAACAGTACATTAACAACCTCAAGATGGGAAGGATGGAATTAATCAACGATTGATTCAATCTGGATAGTTTAATTTAAGAGGCACTGCACTTCAGCGGTCGTTGGCTGTTTGCATAGCGTTATGCAACTACTGAAAGCGATAAAACGTAAATCAATGCACTATTTTTCTTTTCTTAAACAACAGGAAACAAAGCAAACTCAAATTTTCTGGCTTTTAACTCAAACATAGCTCAAAGGGAGAGAAATATCAAAAGTTCCTCATTTCATGCAGTGTCAAGTTTCTATTGCAAACAGCTCACTGATCTGAAACAGATGTGGCCTATGGTTAGCACATACCACAGCTGGATGCTGCTACCCTTGAAAGACGGCAACGCAACATTTCACTGCAAGCCAGTATGACCTGACTAAATCCAATTACATAAGGTTACGATGCATTCCGTGTTTCCTTTAAACACTAACAACAGCCCTTCATTATAAAAATCATCACAGGACTGAAGTACAAGAGGTGAAGCCAACAGCTAAGTGTAGTTTCATTAATATAAATACACACGTACCCTGCCAGCATAGTGAATGATGCAGAAATCGGCTTTGTCCTTCAGCTGCCGTGGTTTCTGGAACTTGCCATGAGTACCTTGCTCTTGCACCAGTTTGTCCACAAAGGTTTTATCAGTGGCTTTTGGAAACCAGCACTCCTCATCTAACAGAGCCAACACACCGGGAGGATTTGCCTGGAAATGGTAATGTAAGACTGATCAAAACAACTAATAGAAAAGCCAACAGAAAGCACTAAAAGCATTCTCTAACTTCAAATAACTTCTGCACACATTTGGGGTAGAAAATACTGCTAGCAACCCACAACAAAACAATTTAGGGGCAAATGCATTTGTAGTTGAGATGAGAACTCACAGGTCTCTCGATGAGGTCGATGCAGGGCTGCAGATCGAGGCCGAAGTCGATGAAGCTCCATTCGATGCCTTCACGCTGGTACTCCTCTTGCTCCAAGATGAACATGGTGTGGTTGAACAGTTGCTGAAGCTTCTCGTTGGTGTAATTGATGCAGAGCTGCTCAAATGAGTTCAGCTACAGAGAGATGCAATAAAAATAGCAATAAAATGATTAAATTGCTTTTGTTCATAACATTTTTTCCCAGAACATGCATAATAGATTCTTTAACCAACATTAGTATCTTCAATATCAATATCACTTACACTATTTACTGTAAACCTTGTAATTTCATCCTAACTATACCATAATTATATTACTCAATTTAGCAAATGTACATCTTCCAAATCCTCCAGCACAACCTGAAGGAAGTAACATTCTTAAGGGCTCTATGATTAAGGCACTATAAAATTGGTTCTTTTACATAAATTTTTTTAGACTCTATTTTATTGGTATAATTACATTTTAGCAGGGCTATCGCGATTACTCAATTCATTTTGAGTACTCGATAAAAAAAAAACAAAAAAAAAACGTGACTACAATTTTTTGTGTTGAGTAACCGGCCAAAAACGTTCACCATTTCATCAGACTGGTAAGGTAAATAATTTATAAACCTAGCAAACACAGGACAATACATCACTATCTTTCTAAATATGCTAACTGTTCATTGAGATTTCAAAATAAAAGTGTAAATCCTAACTCTGAGTTTACATGTTTTGATGGCCACATATTTAAGACACTACAGTGGCTGTGGCATTTCTGTTGTAAAGAAATAGCCAAATATTAAAGATTAAGAGGACATTTGAATTAAATGTTGTTTAGCCAATAATAAATTAGAATTAGACTTTGTTTATAATACATTTATAATGTATTTGAACAGTTCTGTTAAATGAAACCATATGATTACTTGCCTCATTGCTATTATATGTATTTTAAGTCATTTTAAAAGCGATTGTTTGCTTACATCTATTTTATTACCACCAAAAATAATAATTATATGAATATTTGATTAATCATCAGAATAATCAACCGATTACTTGACTACCAAAACAATCAAAATAAATAGACAGCCCTGCATTTCAGTAATCACAAAAACATATCTGGTTCAATTATTTTCCTTTAGATTCAAAATTTAATGCTGAAGTTAAATGTTAAATCGATTGATTTCATAAAACTTTAACCAGTTAATTAACAGATACTTTACATACATTAATAATTAATCTTTTAAAATATATTCCAATTAAATTGTAATCATTCTTTTTATTTTTTGCAAACAAAGTACAATACGGCACAATAGAGGTTTACTACTAAAACATGAAAGAATAATTGCAATACTTAATAGCAATAAAATTGGTAAAACTTAATATTGTATTACTACTTTGTAGAAGTACATTCTGTTGCACAACAGTAATAAATTTCTGTCTCAAACCTGTTAAACCAAAAAAAATAAAATAAAATCTTAATTGCCTCGACAACAATTTGGCCATTTATTGTTTTTAATCAGTGATGAAACCCACTAATACTGTGGTATCTTATATGCTTAAAATCTATATGTTAAACTCTATGCAAATAAAAATTTGTCCCAAACAATATCTTTTCATAAACTAAACTTCCAGTATTTTCAAGTTCTTGCATTGTTTGCATTTTTAGAAAATCTCATATCATAATGACCTCTGATTTGTTGCAGTGCAGTTATTAATATTTATGATTTAGCATAAGAGACAGCTGAGCGCTAAATGCGAGGAAGCCGCACCTGGAATATCTCAAAGCCAGCAATGTCCAGGATGCCAATGAAGGAAGCTCCCTGGCGCTTGGTCCTGTCCAGAGCTTTGTTAATGCGGTGAACAAGCCAGCGGAACAACCTTTCGTATGTGGCCTTGGCCAGGGCCTCCACTGCAAAGTCGGCCTGGTCAGAGAAAGAGAGAGACAGGATGCATATTTCACAAAAATATGCATTTTAACATAATAATCACACAATTTGTTTGTGTTTAACGCCATTCCAGCTTCTGTGGCTATTTTCATGGCGAGAAATTTTATGGTCGCATGATATCATGTCATCAAACGATTATTACACAGATACAAAAGTATAGAGAACCTGTTCCATTTTAAAACCAGTTCCAAATGTAAAAAAAAAAAAAAAAAATCATGGATTCAGTAGGACACATGCTTCGTTTTTGTTTTTAAACTAAAATTCAAATAATACCCAATCCTAAAAATGGTATGCAAAACCTGAAAGGAGGAATTATTTTCCAAACAGGTTTCCCAAACACTCCCCTCTGTGCAGAATTTGAACAGTTATGATGACATTTTAATGACAGGAGACTAGCAGCCCATTGTTGTGAAAGGACACAGAGGTGAAAAGGAAATGTGAGGAGAACAAAAGTACAGTACAGCAGTGATCTATGATCAGGCCTGATGGGATTCAAGAGGTAAAACACTAATGAAAACTTTGCTTCATAGCTGAGAGGGTGGCTGATTTGACAGATATACAGTGGAACACTTAATAGCTCATTACCTGTTCTTTAGTTTGGGCTTTTTGTACATAGTCTCTGCCCACTTTGATTCTTGGAGACAGGATGGCACGTGTGAACTCCATGACATTCATGCCAAGCAGGTGGCAAAGCTTTTGAGCAGCTGAAAAACAGAAAAAAAAAAAAAAAAAAAAAAAAAAAAACCACACTTGTTCACGCAAGGGTCCTTTAATGCAAGCTGACCAAAAATGGTGACATTCTTTTTCGATTAATATGATTTTAGAAGCTTCCCTTATGCACTTAAAAGGTAGTGAGTGAAGTTATTATGGGACATTTTTGCTTATGAGTATAAAAGGTATTTCAAATAAGTCAGGTCGTTATTGCAATTTACTGACTTCTAAACCCCTACAGGCTATTTAGCAGCCAAACAAACCCCAAGAGTTCCCCCTTAGGACCACCAGCATGACTATAACTTTCCAGCTTTAAGTCGTGAATGACTTGGTGGGCTGAACAGATGAAAGTTTCAATATCTTACCATGAACGGCGATGATAAAAACAAATAAATCAAAATGCCAGTGGAGTAAGCTTGCTGGAATGCATCATGAGGTTAAAACGGTCACTTTTGGAGCTCTTACGTAAATGTGTTTGATTTAACGCAACTTTGCACAACTATTCCGGAATTTTTTTTAATATGAAACACATTCAAAAAAAATTTTCAAACTGTCATCATGGGAGCCCAAGAGAAGTCCAACGGGTAATTTGTCAAAACAGAGCAGTGGAGAACTGCACAAAACCATCTGGCGCAAGGGTTAGATTGGAGGGTAGTCTGGATACCGAACACACTTTAATGCTAATGGACTGCCAGAAGATTTAGGAGTTATTTAAGTACGTCACATAATACAATAGATTTCCATTACTGAAAAAAAGAAACTTTATCTCTGTGCTAAAATAAGGCATTATGCACTTTTAAAACCCAGATGAGTGAGTATGTGGTACCGGTGTTTTCCGGCATAGAGGCCTGGTCGGTGTTTCTCTCCTTCTTGAACACAATGTTGCCAAACTGCAGGACGGCTGATACCACCTTGAGCATTGCTGCAGTGACAGAGGAAAGAAAGCACAAGACTGTCAACAGTATGTGGGTATCTGACATGAAATATTCTGCAAGGTTGATGCCCTGTGCTGTGCAATTCTTATACTTTGTCTAAAACTATTTTAACCAGCATTTTGTTGATTCTTGCATACTTATTATTAGGGCTTCCAAATGATTACAACATTTCATCAGTATTATTCCTTATATTTATTCATCTTAAATCACATTCAGTTTCATTTTTAAGGGTTCAGTTTTATTCACTCAAAACAAATATGTCTGAATTGCATCCAATCACACAATAAATGTTATATAACTTTATTCAATAATAAAATAAAGTAATTGCTATTCTTTGTGAACTTAATCTTACAAAAAAGGATGTCATATCTGCTGGCCTGCAATCCACTGCTGGTGTTAGAAACAGTGTTTCACCCCTGGGTGATACGCATTTTCTAAATAAATAAAAATAAAAATCTACAAAAAAATTATATTTACAGAGAAACCTGTGCCGTTAAAATATGCATACGCAATTATAGCTTTCACTGCAGCTGAGTGTCTTCAGAAATCACATAAAAGTCTGCATTTATTTGATCCAAAGTACAGCAAAAACAGTAAAATTTTGAAAAATAACTCTTTTCTATTTGAATATATTTTAAAATGCAATTTACTCCTGTGATTTCAAAGATGAATCTTTAGCATCATTACTGCAGTCACATGATCCTTCAGAAATTATTCTAATATTCTTATTTGCTGCTCAAAAACATTTATTATTATTATTATTATTATTATTATTGCTGTTGTTGTTGTTTAAAACAGCTGAGTAGAATTTCTCAGGTTTCTTTGATGAATAGAAAGTTCAGAAGAACAGCATTTATGTGAAATGGAAATCTTTTTTAACATTATAAATGTCTTCATCATCCTCTTTAATCATTTTAAAACATCCTTGCTGCATAAAAGTATTAAAGTATTAATTTCTATAATTATCAGCATATTAAAATGATTTCTGAATGATCATGTGATACTGAAGACTGAAGTAATGCTAAATTTTCTGCATCATTGATCACAGGAATAAATTACATTTTAAAATATATTCAAACAGAATACAGCTATTTTAAATAGTACAAATATTTCAAAATTGTACAGTTTTTGCTGTACTTCGGATCAAATAAATGCACATTTGGTGAGCAGAAGAAAAAAAATCTTACCGTTCAAAAACTGTTGGTAGTGTATACAAAAAAAAAAAAAAAAAAAAAAAAAAAAATCCCCAAAAAGCTCTTTACAACGAAGTGGCAATGTGTGTTTATGATGATTTACTAGTTAGCAGAGCTAAAAGCAGCAGTAAATACACAATGTAGTAGAGATGTGTTTGTTTCATGTATGCTTACATAGGATTTCATCATGGGAGAAGCTCATAATATGCATGGCTTCCATGGTCTCTTGGAAATTGTCCTTGTCTTGTTGGCCAGGAATGGGAATGTTACCGTTGGAGAGGAAGCGGTAGTTATTGAAGCCCTCCAGGAGTAGATCAGCTGCCAGAAAAACAAGAGTGTTAACACAGCTGCAATCTCCTCTAGACACCAGACTGCACTGTATTCTCTATAATTAGTCAGATTCCTTCACATATTGAGAATATCCAAAGCCTGCTTCATTACATCCATGTTGACCTTGAAAATAGAATAAGGACTCCAAATCTCATTGCTAAAAATTCTTAAAAAGCGTATAATCATGTAAAAAAGAAACACTCACATCTTAGATGCTCTCCAGCACCAGCCAACAGCTGGTAGAAGACGTGGAAGGTGCGTTCATCTTTGGCTTGGCGAATGGCCCTGGACTTTTCAAGAAGATCTTAAGACTGAGTTAAGGGCAAACAAAGTTCATTTTACAGCTCATTTTTCAGTCTACGTCAAATCACAGCTGCACAGCTTTTTGTAGAGGCTGATTTAAATGCAATAAAACTAATTTACAAACATTATCATTTGTTTGATATGATTTTTATTTGTAGAATATCTACAGTTCTGGCCCTTACATCAAAGCTAGCATACTAATTATACAATAAATAAGTGTGTTACTAACTGCAGCTATAGTAACCATTTAAAGTCAATTTACATACCTTTACTTCTGCTGAAAAATAAAGACACACACAGAAATTCACCCATTTCAGCCATTTCATTCTTACAGCTGTTTGCAGCATCACTCAATGGAATGATTGTCAGATCAGGATACAGGTTTCGATGTTGGCCCCCACAATGTAACCGGTTACATCAAAGTTGATGCGGATGAATTTGCCCTGTGAAAAAACAAATATTTAAGATGTGCATTTTTTCCATGATGTGCTCACACTGGTCACGCTTTGTAAACCATATCATCGCGTCTTAGCTATTATTATATATGGGCCTAATCATCATTTCTAATAACCCATGTCAACAGTCTTGTTACCATTTTGACATTTTACACGCGTGATATGCAGCACGTGTTTAAACAGCTCTACATAAAAGGAATCTGTCCTTAAAGCATGCATAAATAGCTAACAGACATGCTTGTTTGCAGCAAATGCCCCCAAAATAATTACCTGAAGGAAGGCCTGAACAATTGAATTCCTCTGTGGCTTTTGATTTGTTTGTGTGCTTAAAAGCTTTCTGCTGACTTTAACGCATGCCAGTGAAAATTCAATCAGCTGGCGAGAGGAGCCGATGCAAGACAGACACCCAGCTCTTTTAGACTGCTGAATGTGGATTTTGGTGAGCTTTTATCTAACTTGCCCTTTCCAGATGCAACATGCGGAGTCAAAAAAAATGTAATAAACGTCATTGTAAAGTAATAAATAACTAAAACACAATCAGTAAACGTGTGCATTTCATTGCCAAAATGTAACAAGAATGTAATAAAACATTGTGGTAAAGTTTAAAAGGTCAACAAACACTAAAATACGTTTTTTGAGATTTTAACAGTGTTTGTGTTGCGCATCATAGAAGACAACGTTAGTATCTGGTATTTTTAATTTGGAGCTTTTTCTGTGCCATATTTGTCTTGCATTTTTTACTTATTCATTAGAGAATGTGTTGATTTCTTATGAAAGACTGAAAAACTGTGAGATTGGCGTGAAACATCGATCTAAAGTGTTTGTTTTTGCTTTGTCAGTCTCGGTGTGGCATAAATTCTCTTCTATGTGATTTCTGTGATGCGGAAAACGTGGACAGAATCACAAAATCCAGTCATAAAAATGGAATTTACTGTATAACGTGGAATGTCACTGAATTTTGGAAGAATAAATCAAAAGTAGGTCAGTACATTTAAATCAAAATGTGATAGTGTGACTAGTGTCTGTGCATCTGAAGCAGCAAAAATACTATTTAAATAAGAATCCTGCATGACTCATACAGTTTCATTTATTACACACATACTGAAGTGCATTGCAGTGTTTTCAGCCTCTGCCGCATCAAAATATAAGTACATGACCACATAAACAATCTCTAGAACTGCTCTAGAACTTATTAAAACATTAAGAAATATTTAACAGAAAATTTATTTACTTAAAAAAAAGAATTAAACAAATGTATAAATTTTAATTAAATTATAAATTATAATAAATATTTTTTTTAAATAAAATCATTTAATTACAGATGTTTTTGATTATTAATTTATTGAAAGCATTAAAATGGAATCCAGTAAATTAATGGAAAACAGATTTTGCTAAAAATAAAACTGAAATTATTATTTCTTTTAATTAGACTGCTTTTTGATTAATATTTTTTATTTTAAACATTAAAACAGAAAAACCAGAAAAAAAATTAAATCCAGAAAAATGAAAATGGAAAAAATGGAATTTGGAGAAAAAATAAAATGGATTTCATAGGGCCCTAGTGTAACCCTAGCGTTTTTACAGCCTCCTGTTGCAACCGATCAATAGCTTACATAACCACCACAAAACAAACTACAAAAATGATTAAAGATGTAACAGCATGTTGTTATATATTTTCCTTGCATAGTACAAAAGTAAACAGCTGTGCAATTATTTGTGCATTAATTCAGCACTCCCACAGGATGTGTGTATTTATTCAATGTACAGTGAGCTTACAAAATGTATAATATGTTCATTTTGTTCTGTGCAATAGAGAATTGCAGCTTGCATTTATGGGAAGCGTGGATGTTTTAGACTCAACAAGAGCGAAAATGAAACTGTCTGCATCCAAAGATGCTGTTTGTCTGTCTCCCCTCCGCTCTGCAGCACCACACTCACTTTTGCAGCATTTTTCAAAACTGGTGAGAACTAACCGGTGCTGAAACATGGTTTAAAGACCCTTTAAAGTAAAATTACAGTAGGAGAAACAGAGGTGGAATTATCAGATGTAATAGACCAACTTACAAAGCGTGAAGAGTTATCATTTTTCACTGTCTTGGCATTCCCAAAGGATTCCAGAATAGGGTTTGCCTGCAGGAGCTGACGCTCTAACTCTCCCTGTAATGCAAAAGTCACTGATTAGAATCACTAATTATTAAAATATATGATTAAATAAAGTTTCATACAGGAGTAGATAGAAAATGAAACAACTAAAAAAGCAATAAAATAATGTTTGTGAAACCTTGAAAAGAAACCCAGTGAAAATGTTCTAACAACAATAAAACTGAATGAAAGCGAAGTGAAACATTTTCAATTTTAAAGACATTTGAGTATATATTACCTTAAAATAGTATTCTGCAGATCACCTTGGGTTAGTCTGCATCATTAGCAAGGTCTTTATTAACACACATAAGGTTTGGAGTGGGATGACTAACTCCAAACTCAATGTTCCGTCTCATCTTGACCACAAATACCATTTATTTACAGCATTGTGTTAAGATGGTGTGGCTAACAACGATCAGCTTGCTTCCATAGTACACAGCACAGCCATTTCTCTTCATTTGACCCTCAAACCAGAAGCAGATCATCTGGATAGAGTAAAAATACACTACCCTACCCTACAAACCTAATTAAAGCCTGGGTAGCCATGAGAGGCTTTTTGTGCAAATTCTCACTGGCTGCCTGAAATACAAGCATTGGGGGGTTGGAGAGGAAACTCCTCAAATTAGCAACGACAGACGCCCAAAGCCCCACTGTGCCACATCACAGAGTTAGTCTGCATCACAACTCCCCCAGCAATAAATCTGGGACATCCACCCCTTTACATCCTCTAGTGTTGTCCACGTCCACCTGATAGGAAGTTTAGACAGGTGTCCCATTGTTCTTGCTGTTGTCACGGCACAGAAACACATCACGGCAGAATAGAGAATGACAACTGTGATTTTACACTCTGTTCCCATTACGTAACCCTACGGACAGCAGAATAGTGGATACAGTCCAAGAGGATTTTGTGGTTTAAAGTTTTAACATTTTCATGCTTATGGAAATTTAATATTATAAAAAGCCTATAAATAGCTGCTGAATGGTTTAAACATATCAGCGTGTATCTGAAAAACAAAATGAACTTTTAAAAAGCATTAGTGGTGAAGCTTTATTAGAACAACAAGTTTCGCTTTTAACCAAAATAGGAGATAAATTAACCACTGAGGTGAAATGACAAAATTGCATTAGCAATGACAATTTCCAGCAAAAGAATGGCTGATAAGATTAAGTTAAAAAGGTACTTTCATCATTACAGAAAGTATGCCAAGAACTACTGGCATTTGAGCTGCTTTTTGTAGCAGAGCTCTTTGTAAATGGACATTCCAGAACTTTCCGACTGCATGGATGGAGCAGAGTAACGTGATTTGACAAATGGGAATTCAGCACAGCACCATCATGCAGTATTTTTAAACGCAACACAGTGTAAAGTTTAACAGACATGTGAATAACTTGACATCACCCCCAAAAGTATAGTAAATTTGATCCACAGAGAACAGAAAAGAATAATTAAGAAAGCAGATGTTATATGGCAGAATATGAAGTCATTAGTATAAACAAATAAATAAAAGATGAGGGTAAAATGAACAAAAATGACAGTTTCCTATGTCTAAAGAAATGGTGTGGGAAAGAAAACGGGAAAAAACAAGGGACTACAAGCTACTCACATAAAACAGGATTCCGTTCTGTAATCAAATCATTATCATGGAAACAGAAGTGTTAATGTCACATAGAGGGAAATACACAAACACATGACAGACAAAACACACACAAGCAAGGGGTGATTTAAAAGTGTAACAAAATGTGGTGTGAATATGTGAAAGACACATTCTCAGTTTGCAAGTGAGGCTTTTGCTGGTTTAGAATGTTGCTGGTCTAAATGACACAAATGACCTTTATGTGTGCTGATAAAAACACTTTTTTTTTAACATCAGCTCAGGTTGTACAGGATCAGCTCTTTATTTCCATACAACTATGTTAAATATGAAAATGACATTAAAATACAGTACTACACCCCAGCTATCCAGACAAGTTAAAGGAGAAGTTCACTTCTAGAACACAAAATGTACAGATAATGTACTCACCCCTTTGTCATCCAAGATGTTCATCCCTTTCTTTTTTTTTTCAGTTGTAAAGAAATTATGTTTGAGAAAAACATTTCAGGAATTATCTTCATATTATGGACTTCAATGGTGCCTGTGAGTTTGAACGTCTAAAATACAGTTTAAATGCAGCTTCAAAGAGCTCTAAATGATCCCAGCCGAGGAATAAGAGTCTTATCTAGCGAAATGATCGGTCATTTCTAAAAAAATAAATAAAAATGTATATACTTTTTAACCTCAAATGCTCATCTTGTCTAACTCTGTCATGCACATGTGTTCTCTGTGTAATCCGGGTCAATACAGTTAGGGTATGTCAAAAATCCCATCTCATTTTCTCCTCCAACTTTAAAATCGCCCTACATCGCTGCAAAAGTAACGATCCAGTGTTTACAAAGAGAACATACATAGAAGGTGAAATGCCCTCTACAAAAAAAAAGGTAAAAGGGCGATGTAGGACTTTTAAGTACTTAAACTCATATTCTAACTGTATTGACCCGGATTCTAGACAAGAACAGCTAGGAAGCTAGACAAGACAAGCATTTGAGATTAAAAAGTATTTACATTGTTTTTTTTTTTTTAACCAATCGTTTCGCTAGTAAGACCCTTATTCCAATCCTCAGCTAGGATCTTTCCAATGAAACTGCATTTTGGACGTTCAAACTTGCGGGCATCATAGAAGTCCACTATATGGAGATAATTCCTGAAATGTTCTCCTGAAAAAACAAAATTCCTTTACGACTGAAGAAAGAAAGACATGAACATCTTGAATGACAACGAAGTGAGTACATTATCTGTAAATTTGTGTTCTGGAAGAGAACTTCTCCTTAAATCTCTAATATGTATTATCCAGCACTAAAGATGCCGAAAATAACCCTACATATGCATACATTCAAAACCATTTAGCTTGACAAAATGTGTACAAATAGTTCCAAAGTAAACCATTCAAACCCCTTAAAGCAAAGCATTTACTTCTATCAAAAATATCCCAGAGTGCTAAAAAATTCCCCTTGGATTGACTACATTCCATTGGTGTTTATACAGCAGGTTAGTTTTGCATGCACAAGCAGAGCAGGTATAAAAAGCGTAAAGGGAACTTGCCTGGAGTTTGACTGCTTTAGGTGATTCTGGCTGTTTGTATATAATAAACAAATGTAATATGTTAGAAGGCATCAGGGCCACATTCTCCAAGTGTCTTAGACCACGGGACAGACCTAAGCCTTAGTATGTTGCATATATTTGGCCATGCGAATACATTAAGGCCAACGGCAGCAGCATGTAAAACTCTTCTGCATGCTTTCATATAGTTTCGAAGATAGCACATTATCATAAATAAAACTGCACAAGGATGAAAAACTACAGGCCAGCACTGCAGCCACTAAGATGTTTTCTGAGTATAGGCCCACGTGTAGCACTTAAACACACGGTTAAGAGCCAGCAGTTATTGCTACATGATCATCTAGAACTTTATCAGTACATTAGAATCTACACACAACACTATCAATGACATACAAGTGCATGTTATCCACTGATGTATGTTAATTTGGTTAAAATTACTCTAATAGCAAAAGCACCCTGATGTCATTGTAACTAGGTAAAACACTGCATATGAAACACTACAAATTAAAGAGTGCATTATGAGAGCATCTGCTATATATGTAGTATAGACAGGTCATAACAACTTTGACTATTTGTCTAAGAACCGATTTGTAAATCCCACAAAAAGATGCTAAAAAGCACCCACACTACAGCAATAGATGATTAGACATATGTCTTTGCCCACTGCATTGCATCACACTCTTTTTGTGTGTGTTTTTAAGATGGCACGTCAATAGACTACATCCACATCCTTCCCTCCACACTTATATCTTTGGTGGAATTCAACAAGAACGTCAAAATGAACGATTCAGCGCATGGCTGAGAGAAATGGAACTTACTGGAATGTTGTGGTCCTTCCTTCCTTTGTGAGATGATGCAACATGAGCCAGGTACTGGATGACTTTTTTGGTGTTTTCTGTCTTTCCAGCACCTGATTCTCCTCTGGAAGAGAAAATTCCAATTAAAAGCCAACATAAAAATGTCATTAGAATAATAAAATACCCAAATAAATTAAAAACACAATAGACTAGGTAGATATTCATGCACATTTGCATTCCACAAGCTAAATTAAGCATCAGGCTGCATCCTGAAATCACAGGTCTGCTAGCTCTGCACTGTTTGTTTTTTCAGCTGCAGTTCCTTTCAGCAGCTAGGAGTCTGATTGAGAAGAATCTGGTCTGAAGTGCTGGTGCATTACACAATGGGCTTTATTAAGTGAAGATGAAAAGTCTTATATAATATTATTGACATGCATAATATGTTTTAATGACTTTCTAACACGATGACATGGATGTGAGAAATACTGTTCTTCACAAGTCTGATTCAAAAATTCTTCTCCCCAATCCGCCCATAAATGGAAAAGAAAAATCTTTAGAAAGACACAGCCAAACTTTTTCCACAAAGGCCTGTGAAGTCATTCACTTAATACTGGCTTCAATCAATGAAATACAACAGCAAAATCTCATGCAAATGTGTAAACCACACAAAAACTGTCATATATATATATATATATAAATGTAAGATCATTACGACAAAATACATAGGTATACACTACCACTCAAAAGATTTTTTACGTTTTTTTTAATTAGTCTCTTCGGCTCACCAAGCCTGCATTTATTTGATCTAAAGTACAGTGAAAACAAATTTTGAAATATTTTTACTGTTTAAAATAACCGTTTTCTTTTTAAGGGCAATTCCTGCGTTATGGATGTGACATACAAATGCTTACCAATATACTGAACGCTAAACGCTTGTTGACAAACATCAAAAAAATATCAGTCTATGCACAAGTTTTCTATGTTAAAAAAGGGAAATAATCATATGGACGACAAAAAAGGACACCGTTTTTGAAAGACTACATACTTTGTAGGATTTCTGTGCATTAAAATGCACAAACCAGACACAATAATACCACAAATAGAGAAGCGATGGCTCTTCACAGAACATATAACTGTTACTTTATTTTAATTTTGATGTGTCTATTTATGAGATATATGTACTGTTATGGATCTGACAAGTCTGAAAATAGCACTTACCCGACTATAGAAAATAATGCACTTAAAAAAAAAAAATGCTTTAAAAACTTTTACTCAACTGTTATAAATATTGATAATATTGATATAATAATAATAATAATAATAATAATACTTAAAATGTTTCTTGAACAGCGAATCAGCTTATTAGAATAAATCACATTTTATAATATATTTCAAATAGAAAACCATTATTTTAAATAGTAAACATATTTCAAAACTTGACTTTTTTTGCTGTACTTTGGATAAATAAATGCAGCCTTGGTGAGCAGAACAGTTTTTAAAAAAACACCAAAAATCTTACTGTTCAAAAACTTTTGACTGGTACTGAATAAATATGCGTGCATATACATACACGCACACACACCCATACATACACATATACACATATTCAAATACAAATATCACCGAACTGTAAACAGGTTTATCATTTTATAATTTCATTTATCATCACTGAAAAAAGCATTCTAATCATTGTTACTTATGTATCAACAATAAAACATTTAATGTAAGAACTGTAAGAGCATTTTAAGAGAACTTACGAACAGCTCACAATAAAAATCTCTCAAAGTTAAGAGCCTTAAAAGCACCTCAGCTACAGCAATAAATGATCTTTGCCAAATGCACTGCATCCCACTGAATATTGAGCTTAAGATGTCATGTAAACAGTTCTAAATCTTCTAAAAGCACCTCTCAAAACTCCCACATTTTCTTCTATTATGAAAAAAAAATAATAATCCTTATGATGCTCGAAGACCTACTAGTACTATACTAGAAGATTCTGTAAAACACTAAAAGGCTCTCATGCCCCAAAAAGGATTAAAAAAGCACAATAAAAGTAGTCTGTATAACTTCTAAAGTCATAAATTGTCACTATTCATTTATATTGCACATAAAAGGAGAGAACTTGGAGAGAAATGAATTCTTTTGAGTTTCAAAACAGAATTCTGGCTAAATTAGTTCTTTAGGAGCTCTTCAGTTTGTCTGCTTTTTGCCTGTTAAAACTGTTGAATGTGAGATTCCTTAATCCTGCATTCTAGCAACATGGACGTACAGCTTCATGGACATCATGCCTTCACAGTGGGTGTGCAGAATGGCATGTGCTGCAATGGTATCGATAGGTCAGAAGGGGTCGACTTTGAGAGAGGATGTTAAAACCCATTCTTATAGCCTCTTACAGTTCCACAAAGACATGAGAGAGACTGCTTACTTATTTCCAACGTGCAAAGACAATAATTCAGGGCTTAATGCATCAAAAGGTCAAAATTTCTGTGGATGAATTCTCATAGGCTGACTAGAAATATGTGCAGCGGGTCACTCTGACTCACACTGAGAGATCCTCTACATGCCGAACAGCTGTGGCTACTGATATTTAATACTGCACTGATACATGACTCATGTTTTCAGGCATAGCTGTACATGCACAATTCCAAAAAAGCCGATTCCTGGGCAGCCCTGGAGACGTGACATCACTTCCATCAGCTCTGACTGATTGACGTAACCTGTAACTGCTGAATAGTGATGACCTAATGGTTACTCACGTGCAAAGAATCGATTGGTCCTCACGATCTGCAAAAAGAAAGACAAGAGAAGAAACATGGGTCAGCATTTTCAGTAAAGTTCATTTGAGCCTTTAATTAAAATCAATCCACTTTGAGATTTAAAATAACCTAAAACAGCAAAAGACAAACATTTCACCACAAAGACCACAGAATACATACACTGATGCAATCTTGCAAAAGAAACTAAAAACCTATTTTATGGTCTATTTCTTCCCTATTATTATTATTAAAAAAATCTGCTGTCATATTTGTATATACTCTGCACACAACACTGCATATTATGACTATTCTGCCTTGTCAACAGACGGAAAATTTTAGTGAAAGAAAACAGTACAGAGGAAGACGGCTCAGTTAAAATGGAAATGAGTGCCAACTAAAAACGCTGTGTTGGCCTAAAACGCAAGCCAGAAAACAGCTGTAAAACTCATTATGTCACATCTCGTCTATATTCAAAGTAGGTTTCTCACCCATCTGTAAATCTCACTTCATAAACAGGTTGGTCTTTCACAAAACGGAATGTTTTCGTAACTTCAAAAGTGAAGGGTTTATAGGAACATTATAAAGCAAGCAAAACCATTTCAAGTGATGATAAACCTCTGCAAGAGGAAGATAGAGGACATCATGTGACTGCTTATTTGAGGATGGGCTTTAAAAAAAAAAAAAAAAGCAGGTATTATATTACCTATATAATATGAATTGCCATTTTACTGATACTGATGTTTCTGTGCCCTACTTATGCATTTCATTTCCCAGTTAAATGGCAACTCAGGTACAGTTGAGGTCAAAAGTTTACATACACCTTGCAGAATCTGCAAAATATGAAGTATTTTACCAAAATAAGAGGGATCATACAAAATGTATGTTACGTTTTATTTACTACTGACCTGAATATGATATTATTATTATTATTATAAGAAGTTGAATTTAGAAAAATGACCCTGCTCAAAACTTGATTCTTAATACTGTGTTGTTACCTGAATGATACACAGCTGTGTTTTCTTTTTTTAGTGATAGTTGTTCATTAGTCCCTTGTTTGTCCCGAGCAGTTAAACTGCCCACTGTTCTTCAATGCTGTTTTTCAGCATTTTTGTGTATTTGAACCCTTTCCAACAATGATTGTATGATTTTAAAATCCATCTTTTCACACTAAGGGCAGCTGAAGGACTCATATGCAACTATTACAGAAGGTTCAAACGCTCACTAATGCTCCAGAAGGAAACATGATGCATTATGAGCCGGGGGTAGGTAAATTTTACTTCTTTTTGTCTTCCGGGAAACATTTAATTATCTTCTGTAACTTATGAAGGGCAGTACTAAGTGAAAAAAAAAAAAAGAAAAAAAAAAAAAAAAAAAAAAAAAAAAAAAAAAGGTATTTAGGCAAAATGAGAGAAAAATGTACACATCTTCATTCTGTTCAAAAGTTTACACCCCCATCCCCCAGCTCTTAATGCATCATTTTTCCTTCTGGAGCATTAGTGAGTGTTTGAACCTTCTGTAATGGTTGCATCTGAGTTCCTCAGTTGTTCTCAGTGTGAAAAGATGGATTTCAAAACCATACAGTCATTGTTGAAAAGGGTTCAAATACACAAAAATGCTGAAAAACCTAATAATTTGTGGGACCTGAAGGATATTTTTGGAGAACAGTGGGCAGTTTAACTGTTCAGGACAAACAAGGGACTCATGAACAACTATCACTAAACAAAAAAAAAAAAAAAAAAAAAAAAAAAGTCTGTGGATCATTCAGGCAACAACACAGCATTAAGAGTCAAGTGTATGTAAACTTTTGAACAGGATCATTTTTATAAATTCAACTATTATTTTCTCTTGTGGACTATGTAAAATAGGTGAAATATCTTATTCAGTACTAAATAAAAAAAATAACATGCATTTTGGTAAAATAATTAACATTTAGCAGGTTCTGCAAGGTGTATGTAAACTTTTGACCTCAACCGTAGATACTAGGGATGCTCCAATCCGCCCTTTTTTCACCTCCAATACCGATTGCGATAGGGTTCGGTATTGGCCGATACCGATATCGATCCGATACCAGTGATGTTTTTGTTTTTTGAAGGCTGAATGAATGACTGACTGCCACAGTGGAGAGAAGAGTTTGTGTTAACATAAATGTAAAGACTTAAATATTCATATGTACCTCACATTAAGCCATGGTATGGCTTCAGAAGACTCTGAATATATTGCATGAAAACATTATTGTGCTTTATAATGCTTTTATTCGGCTTGACGGTAACCGAATAATAGGTACAATATCGGATTTGGATCGGCCCTCTCTGACGATACCCGATCCAACAAAGAATGGCAGTATCGGAGGCGATACCCGATATGAGTATCGAACTGGCGAGATACTTGCATGAACATTACTCTATGCACAAGAAAGCCATAAAAGCCTCTAACCTGCTTTTAATGCACTGATCTCTATAACATCAGCTCACTTTAATCAAACCATGATGAATGTGCACTGTAGATAATTGGATTTGAGTATTAAGAGACAAGGACCAATACTGGCCACAGGGTCAGGACACGCTGGCTCAGGTCATGCCCAGAGACAGAACAATCTGAAAAGACACAGATCAGCAGATTCAATGTACTACTTAATGTCCTGCAGCCTCCTCCTCATACAGGACATCTGATTCAATAAGCTCATAAAGTAAACGACTTCCTCCGCATTGTACAGCATTGTACATTTGTATTGTATTACAGCATAACTCCCTGCATCCTCTTCCAAAGGGTTGTGATTCACTCAAATACATTTTCTGCAAACCAGGGGTGAACAAACATACACCCACCCTGGGAGCTCTTCCAAGCGATCATTTGGGTGGTGTCTCAGTTCCCGAATCTGTAGCTGCAGAATGTTGCTAATGATGTAGATAAATAACTTCATGTCACTGTTAAACTGTTGCTCCTGCAGTATCAGATAGCTGCTGAGAACAGGCCATCCTTAAAACGCCAGGCATTTGTGTGTGTCTGGTGAAACCAAGAAGCACAAGATAAGATAAACCTGGCTGACCCGACCCAAAAATGGTGGTCACAAATGTCTTTTCAGTAGCAAGTTCTATGAAAAGTTTTTTTTTTTTGTTATAAAGTATGACATTTTGACATGCAACTCATTCTGTTTGTGCTACAGATAATATGACTAAGAATATGAATAATTCCTCCATTCTTGCCAGCCAAAACCACCCAAAAAAAAAAAAAAATCTACTTTAGGTCAAGATTTATGAGTATTTCTTCTTGTACCTGCAGTGCAAAAATGCATATTCACACTGCGCAAAATTCAACGACCAAAGAAAATAAAGCTGCTTTTATTTCACATTGTACTGGGAGCTTTGTTAGCTTTGTTGGATGTCCCTCAGTGTGAAGAGATAGCAGGAAATCGATCCAAGACCTTTATTAAAATAAAACACCAGCTGTGCTTTTTAAGTGCTGCTCGTAGACTGATCACTCAGAATTATGATTGTTTTATACATAATTTAGCACCCTTAGAGGACTTATGGAGAAGATTCGTCAACTCCTAAAAAGTGGTGAGGTCATTTAAAACGCCACGACTAATTTGCTTCATTCTTTTTAGGCATGGAAAGGGGTCTGTTCTGCAGTCCTCTAATGAGACACAGAGGTATCTGACTAAGTCCACCTATGGGAACAGAGGATGCCTGAAGATAAAATAGTGCTGACTGCTTTCCTGTTCTGGCAGCAGGAGGTCAGGGCTGTCTGGGATGAAGAGGATCTACAGCTGGGTACATCCTCAGTACGGGGTTTCCTCCACCTGGACTTGGTTTGCTCACAAATACGTAACAGAATATGGAAGAGAATGATAATTCCATAAAAGGAAATGTGTAACAACTATTAGAACATCTTTTGTTTAAAAGCCAGATTGCAGAAAACACAAGGAGTCAATAACATGTCCTCATGCATGAATCAACAGGAACTGAATGTTGGATTGACATTGTCATAAGCAAAACTATGAAGCCATGTTCAAATACAGTGTTTTAGATAAAAGGTTCAAGGCTCATGTTACAAGAACTGGAAGCAGTTCCAGGGTGGAGATGCTTCCTTTTGTGTGGCATACATCAACCTCTGTGAACATTCATGACACTATCTGTCTCAGATACGGAGACACCGATATGGCAGCCAAGGATTCTGAAGAATGGCCTCTCCTATCAGCACAGCTGCAGAAAAGGGAAGCATATAATCAAGTGAAGAGAGGGCTCTTGACTTCTTTTCACTGCGTCCTTTGTCAAGGCCTTAGCAACTCTTCTCTGTATAACGAACAGCTGATTACAGAGATTCCAGCATAATTCAGGCACAGTTGTAAGAATGCGTGGTAATAATTAAAATCAAATGGAGACTCCAAACAAGCATTCAAAGATAACTCACAACCTGTTATCTTTGTAATATGACAAGGCTTGGTCTACAGATCATAACTCAAGTTTCATTTAATTCGTTCACTGATTAATTCCAAGCCTGATCTGAACTGGAAAAAGCATGGTGTATGATTCCAGTGTGATTAAACATTTCCAACTCAAATAAATAAAATTCTTTATCTTCTTCTTCTTCAAAAAAAGGCATATTTCAGCATTGCATTCTGTACATTTACATTCATCTGTACCCATTCAATGTCTCAGGCGCAACTTATATATTTTTACCTCCAATACATCAGTTTGATACTGTAATCGTGAATACAAACAGCAAAGTGCTGTTTAATGTAAATGATCTGTTGCTGGTTTGAGTGATGCAGAGGTGCAAACTCAGACAAACAGTTTTGTGTGAAGAAAATGTGTCTTTTTGTTAATTACTGAGTAAACGCCGACTTTTGGCTGCACTAGCTGTCTGTTTCATGTGTGAAAAATATATTTATTTTTGGAAATGATCAATTTTAAATTTTATAAAACAAAAAGGGGCAACAGTCTGGAGCCACAAATACTTATCCAAACATGGAAATTACCAAAATCAAATTCCAAACTTTTTCCATACTGCGTAGAAACCCTGCCGAACAAAAATAGTCTTTGATTTGACTAACAGCTTTTGAATAACCACCCGTCTCAACAAAATGATCATCATGAATACTAGACAGATAGACCGATAGACAGACAGAGAGATAGATGGATTTTTGTCATTCAGATCAAAAAGTTTGGGGGTATGTAAGGAATTTTTTTAAATATTTTAATTTAGCAAGGATGCAGGAAATTTATAAAAAGTGAGTATGTATGAAATTTAATGAGTGTAAAGAACTTTCTATTAATTTTCAACATACTAATAAATAAAACAGCATATTGGAATGATTACTGAACATTCATGTGACCCTGAAGACTGGAGTAATGATGCTGTTATAGCTGTTATAGATTCTATAATATATACATATCTATTAGGGCCCTCTGAAATCAGTTTTATTTTTCCCCAATTTTTTTCTTTTTTTTTAATAGATAACATTTTTTTCCATTTTATTTTTTCTTTACTCCTTTTTATTGGCTAATTTAAATATTATTAAATCAAAAGCATGTATAATTAATTAAAATTAACTTATAAAATTTTATATCAATTTATTAAAAGAAAAACAAAAATGACATGTTTAAGGCCCTATGATTTTTTTTCTATTTTTTCCCACCATACGTTTTATTGTTACCAAATTCTTTGTTTTAGCACGTTTAATTATTTGAATGCATAAAAAAAAAAAAATAATTTATTAAACTTTATTCTTAAAATACCTTTTGAAATGTTTTTTCCCCCTCTGAAATTCTGTGTTGAGCATTTACATATTTCTGTTCTGTTACATATTTCATTTACATATTTCATATTCATTTTTATCAAATGAAAGCATAAAACATTAATTTCATTTACCTTTTAATTACTGAAAATTAAACAAACTTTGTTTTGTTTTTTTAAATTAAAACATGGAAGAAATGTTGTGTGATTATTCCTTAAAAAATAAGTGTTAATAATTTTAGTAGTAGTAGTAGTAGTAGTAGTAGTAGTAGTAGTAGTAGTAGTAGTAGTAGTAGTAGTAGTATGTACATTCTACTGAACAATATTTATATATTTCTGGCACAATTTCTTCAACTTAAACTGAACTTTTATTTTGGCGGGTTGCTGTGAATACTTTCACATTTCTGTATGTATATAATGAGACGACAGACACTGAAATTACCACAAGCGTCACGCATGCTATAGTACGTGTGTAGTAAATGCCAAAATCATATTTAAATAGTAATTTTGCAGCTTAATATTCACAGACACTAGTCCATATTGCAATTTTTTTTTAAGTGTTATGGCCTACTTTTGATTAATAAATTTAAACTTCCGTGACATTCCGCGTTATACAGTAAATTCCGTTTTTTTGACTGGATTCCGCGAATCCGTCCACGTTTTCCACTTTGCGGAAATCATGGGGCGTTAATCTATAGACAAGGCCAACAATTTTCAGCTTGTCTCTTGTTAATATCAGGGTAGTCTGGCAGTCTGGAGGACCGCTGCGAGCTTCAACTCCAAGTTCTCACTCCGCACCCCTCAGCTGGCCCACCCTACCCCACCCCCTTCTACTGGATTAACCTACGACAGGACACATTCCTCACATACCAAACCACATCGCTGCCAGACACCAGAGAGAGGAGGGTGGATGCAGACACAAAGGAAAAAGCTTCCAACGCTAGGGCCACAGTCCCTTTCACCTCAGTAACATGGGATGCACAAACATTCATTACAGTTTCTTATGTGCATGTGCCAAGGCTAGTAAAACTCTGTGCTGCTAGACTCAAAACACATACAGCTCCTCACTTTGCAATGGTTTCTAACAAATACAGTTTATTGCTAAAAATCATGGCTGCACTGAAATGTGGCACTGTTTTTGGAAACTACACAAAGTATGGAAAATTTATCATGCACAGAACTGAACACATCTTAAAACGGACCAATTGCAGTAGATACAACAAAAGGCGTTCGTTTTTGTTTAAGCAGGAATGAGTTTAACACATCAGACACAAGTTCTGATGCTGAGATTTGATCCATTAAAATAACAAAAAGAGGGAGCTGTGCCTCCTATTAAACCATAAACAACATCTACCACAGCTGAAATAAATGACTGTAATACTGAATGCCAAAAGGGCTGCCAATAATTTCATCTGGAGCAGCATAAGGGTAGGAAAATATTTTAATAATGCATCAATTTATAATACATGGTGGTGATGGTTCTAAATTTGAATTTGCAATGAGTCCATGTTTACATACTGATCAGACAATCAAGTCTGTTTCACCCCTAATGGTGATGCAGAAAGCCAGTGAAGTGCAAAGTAAACAAAGCCTGTCAGAATGACTTCTCAGGAAGATGATACAATACTGACCGATAACAGACAGAAGGTCTGGCACTCTAGCCCTGAATGGCTAAAAAGTGTATCTGGCCTAATGCAAGGAAAAGTTTTCTTATAATAAACAACCTATCATTGACTAGGGGTGGGCAATATGAAAAAAAAGAAGAAAAAAGAAACCTCATTATTGTAATCTCATGTTATGTTACTGTTCTTAACTGCAGCATAGATGCATACCACACCAATGGTGGTCAACGGTACAATTCGTTTTTTAATGCTTCTAGTAAAAATGTCTCTTCTAATGCACAAAAGAAGTAATCGTGACCAACGTTTTCACTTTTCACGTCACGCATATACATCTTGGAAGCCCTGAAGGTGAGTAAATATTCTAAAAATTACAATTTTGGGTAAACTATTTTGACATAGAAAGATTATGGCATATGCATTTATTCTCAAATGTACATTGTATAGGTCAAAATTAACAATTTTTCTTGGATATTAAGTAAAGATCATGTTCCATGAAGATATTTTGTACATTTCCTACCGTAAATATATAAAAACTTAATTTTTTGATTAATAATATAGTTGATTTGGACAACTTTAAAGGCAATTTTTTTTTTTGCACCCGCAGATTCCAGATTTTCAAATAGTAATCACGACCAAATATTGTCTTATCCTAACAAGCCATACATCTTATTAATTCAGCTTTCAGATGATGTATAAATCTCAATTTTAAAAAAATTGACCCTTATGCCTTTTTGTGGTTCAGGGTCACAAATATCATTTTAGACAGAAAACAATTAGCTTATTACCACTATGGAAAAGAATGAGACACAATAAGAAGCAAATGACAATGGCAAAAGTACACAGATAAGACTCATGAGCTCACAGACATTAAAATATTCATGCCTGAGTGAATCATTCGTATGAACTGCAGTGCAAAACCACCAAGCAACAAGAGGGCAACGACAAGCATCCACCAAAGAATAACCATCCCATCTGCTGCAACTGCTGTCGGCAGGAATTTAGCATGTAGCTGTTTGAAGTGACGAGCCCGTCAGTCACACACTGAGAAATATGACTCACTAGCTACTCAGTGAGCCGAGCCAGATATGGCCTGATCAGAGGTGAGACAAACTACTGGAGACTGAAGCTCTATTGCACAGAACACCATCATGTTTGCATGTCATTCATCCTTATCAAATTACAAACCAAACATCTAGAGACCTTCAGACTACACATACTCTCATAAGAAAAAAACTGCACAATCGTATGTCCTAAATATATTCCCACTATGAGGATACATTACAATCTACAAGAGGATTAATTCAGAGACAGGAGATAAAAAAAATGTTTTGCTGGAATTAAATAATAAAGTGTATCATGGTATCAGCTGATGTTTACCAAGCTAAGAATATATCATCTGCTTTGTCAGAGGCTCAGCTCACAGAGGCATTCTGGGATACTGTAGCCATGTAGTGTAGGAGGGCAGTTGTTTCCTGATCCTGTTGTTTTCAATGGGTGTGTTGGGCAATGTGGGCAGCCGTCCTCAGACTACTGCAAAAACAAACACCTCAAAGGTCATGGCTGTCTGACACAAACAACGCTGATAAACCCTGGAGCTTCATGCTATGTGGATATACAAACAAAATAAAAACTTAACTTAATCATTATTTATAAATGATAAAACTCAAAATTGCAAGAAATAAACTCAGATTTGTGAATTCTGACTTTTTTTCTTGCAAATGCGAGTTTATACCATGAAACTCCGACTTTTTTTCAGAATTGTGAGATAAAAACTCCAATAAAGTCTAATTTTGAGGAGAAACAGACTGATATGTTCTCAGAATCTCGAGCTGATATCCCACAATTCTGACTTAACTCACAACTGCATGCTACAAAGTCAGAATTGTTGGATATATACACTCACAAGAGTCTGAACTGTGAGTTTGACTTTTTCTCAGAATTGTGAGCTTATTTCTTAGATTTGCAAGTTTATTTCTCAGATTTGCAAGTTTACTTTATAACTCGCAAAAACAATTTTGAGAAAAAGGTCAGAATTGCAAGTTTATATCACGCAATTCTGATGTAATTTCTCAAAATTGCGAGACATAAACTTGCAATTCCGACATTTTTTCCTCAGAATTGTGAGATAAGTCGCAATTACTTTTTTAAAACTTTTTTTTATTCAGTGGCGGAAACGGGCTTCCATACCAAACAAAAAATAATCAAGTGAATAAAAAAAAAAAAAAAAAAAAAAAAAAACAGAACTCAAAACAACTTCAAAACTATTTTCTTCCTGTTTTATTAATTGCTTCTCAGAATTCACTTTTTTTTTGGCACTTTGATAAAGTTAGTGATTTTAGCACAAAGTAAGTCCAAAATTGTCAGGTCCATTACTGTATTATTGTACAGTCCAAAATTTACAACACCAAGTCCAGAAACTTGCAGACTTATAATATGTTTTTAGAGTGCAATCTGATAATAACTAAATTGGTAATAATTATTTATAATCTACAACATTACTCAGTTATCCTGTCTAAGACATGCTGAAAAAAGCACACCTGATTTAAAACGGGTATGAAAATGTTTTTGAGCTCCCTTTGGAATGTCTTTGAAATATAGTCTCTAGTCACTATAATCTACACAAGATCTTTATGTTCCAGTGGGCTCAGATCAGATGAGATCTCTCTGCAACAACCTGGACCGAGTTCAAAAGGACAAAGTCATGAAACACATTACCGCTCATTACACAAGTATTGGTAACAGGTGGGTCAAAAAACACCACAGAACAGTAACTATCTTAAGCACACAACAACCTATTCCGTCCCATTCCATGCCTAACTGATAAGTTAGGGGGCTCGACATCTCTTAGCATAATTGAAATTTAAGTGTGCCTCCGCACTGGGTAAATGTGGTTGTGAGATTGCCATTTTAAAGGTTGTAATTATATGTTTCAGACATAACTTTCCAGTCAGTAACCGTGCTTAGATTTCATAGCTTCCATATGCCTTGAATAGAGACGGGTGCCACTGACATTCCTGCGCTGCAGTGGCTATACCGACTGGGCCTTTTCCAAAAATGTTACTGTTGAAGTGAAGATCAGCACTTCCAGAGTTCTTCAAGTTGTTATAATTAGCCCTTTGTAACCAAGTGCAGTCAACAGCCAGAAAGGGGGATTATGGCTGGTTTCTGGCAGACTAATCAAAGTCAGATGTGAATGGATGTGTGGTTGTGCAAGTCAGTGTGTCCAGAGGCGCTATAAAATTTACCTCTGTATGAGCTAAGTCTCATTTAACCTTTAAAGCTGCATGTTAAACAAATACCTCCTTTAATAGGGCAATACATTCAACCACAGAGCATTAAATTATATGACCAATTAAGTTTGTTACTTCATAAGCAAACAAACTTTGAACTGATCTCTTTTCTCTTGGTGTCTATAGAGTGGATAGCATGAAGCAACACAATGTTGCTTCTTATGCACAAGTATCATTAAACAAGCACCATCTTTGTGTATCTAAATTCTTTGGTAATAGTTGACTAATGCAAGTTTTTCAAAGGGCAATGTAAGAGCGGATAACTAGTAATGAGAGTTACTTTACACAATATTTACTCAATTCTCAAACACATCCATTGCCAACCTGCTTTGGACTGATATCAGGAGACACTGATAAATGTTGGCCATTTTAATGACCGCTATAACAAAAATGAATCAGAAATTGGCAACAACACAAGGAAATGTGCTGCCTTGTTACTATTATGCTTTAGACTTAATCTTAGCATTCCATATCAGATCTTTTGATTAAACCTGATTAAACCTGATTAAAGTGTGTAATAGAGTGGTTTCCAACCATAAATGTGATTGAAACCACAAGTGAGCTTCGACAATAACTGGGACGAAGCCATGACGGAGGAAACATCCCAAGAAGAAAAGTAAACAACTTGGTTCCACTGCCGTAATCTCTGTAGCTCTAATGATGCTGGCGCGTGCAGCATTGTTAGGGGTGTTTCCTCCAGAGGCAGACACCAGGATCCATGTGTCCCGGCCACACTTGACCCAGCACGTCAGAGTATGTACTGCCCCCCCCAACCACTGGCACACAAAGGCGGCATTGTACCCCATAATGCAGGTCAGCCTCTCCTTCCCAGCCTGGGACGGCTCTTGTTCACTGGCCTCTGACAGATCAGGACAACTGGCCTGTCCTTCTATGTGAGGGAGTCAGCTTTGGTAGGGAATTCAGCATTACATTAACGCCAAATGCGCCTCCATTTCCTGGACGAACAACTTTGACTCCAAGTTTGTATGACTGTTTAACTCATAAAATTTTATGTACATAACATTTACTACAACAAAAAAAAAGCAAATATGTTTTACATATAATTACATACAGTTTTTTTTTTTTAAATAAAACAGTACTTTTATTCAGTAAGGACACATTAAACTGATCGAAAGTGTCAGTAAAGACTTCCACAATATTTCAAAAAAATATATATTTCAGATAAATTTATTTGAACTTTCTACTGATCACAAAAACATGAAAAATGTAACCACAGTTTCTACATAAATATTAGGCAGCACAAACATTACCAACATTGATAATAATAATAATAATAATAATAATAATAATAATAATAATAAAAGCTTGATGAGCAGCAAATCAGCATATTAGAATAATTTATGAAGGACCATGTAACCCTAAATAATATAAGGAATAATGGCTGCTAATAATTCAGCTTTGCCAAAGGAATAAATTACATTTTAAAATATAATCAAACAAAAAACAGTCACTTTAAATTGTAATAATAATAATTCATAACATTACTGTTTTAGAGCACTTTTGATCAAACAAATGCACTTATTTTAAAAACATTTTAAAAATATTGTACAGACCCCCAAACTTTTCAACAGCAGTGTACATTACTTTATTAAAATCTAACATACACTACCAGTTAAAAGTTTATGAACAGTAAGATTTTTAATGTTTTTTGAAGAAGCCTCTTTTGCTCACCAAGCCTACATATATTAGATCCAAAGTACAGCAAAAACAGTAAAATTTTAAATATTTAAAACAACCGTTTTCTATTTAAATATATTTAAATGATGTTTACTCCTGTGATTTTAAAGCCCAATTTTTGGCATCATTACTCCAGTCACATGTTCCTTTAGAAATCATTCTAATATTCTGATTTACTGCTCAAAAAATATTTACTATTATTATTATTATTATAATGTTGAAAACAGCTAAATAGAATTTTTTCAGTTTTCTTTGATGAATAGAAAGTTCAGAGAAACAGCATTTATCTGAAATAGAAATCTTTTGTAACATTATAAATGTCTTTGTCACTTTTGATTTCACTTTGTAAACAAAAGCATTAATTTCTATAATTACAAATTAGCATATTAGAATGATTTCTGAAGGATCATGTGACTGAAGACTGGAGTAATGATGCTGAAAATTTAGCTTTGATCACAGGAATAAATTACATTTTAAAATATATTTAAAAAGAAAACAGTTATTTTAAATAATAAAAACTGGGTTTAAATAAATGCAGGCTTGGTGAGCAAAGGGAATTCTTTAAATACATTAAAAATCGTATTGTTCAAAAGTAGTCAGAAGTATTTTTGTCAGTCATAAATTGACAAAACCTCTCACATTTAATCTCACATTATGAAATCCAGCTACATTTATTAAGTTGTCCAGACTACATTTGCTGTTCACTGATTGTAAATATCTAAAATGCAGTGAAAATTAAATTAAGAGTTAAAAGATTAAATGATTCAGTTGTAATGGAATACATTAACATCGCCGCTAAACGCCATCTTAATCTGTGACACAGTTGCCCACTCCAATATCCAAATATCCGGAATTACTTAAAGATTATGACAGTGTCATAAAAAAAAAAAAAAAAAAAAAAAAAAAAAAAAATCAGAGAACTACATTTCCTAATCTTGCCTTTGACAATCAACCATAACCTATCTGCTTCATTGAGAACAGAACCAGTAATAAAACACAGGAAGCGTTTGTAAAAGCTCCAGCTGCTCAAAAACAGGATCGATGGGGCTTACTTCATACGATCTCCTGCTGTGATGGACAGATGCTTAGTATTCAGAGCCAATGGCATATGATAAACAATAGAGCATTGTGTTTAAAAGCCTGACTCACTAATTCATGCACTCTTTCAACACAACTGAAAACTTCTAAATTACTTCTGGAGTAACCTTGTAGTTTACCAGTAGCTGAAGAACACAGGGTCTCATTGAGAAGTTACTGATATGTATTATCTTTCATTTCTCTCTTTAATATACACAAATACACAGCTGGGGCAAGACAAACTCAAGCCCACCACAGAGAAATACGAAAAAAGCAGCCCTTTTTTCTTTCCATTCTCTGGGCTTATCTGAAAGCACCAGATGTGGCAGAGAAAATTAATTTATCTCTCAGAGTGGAAAAACAAACTGAAATATAATAGATACGGTTGGAAATAGTGACCATTCCATTTCTGCCACTCTACATCACATGATACTATGAAACACAAAGTACAGCCAATAACATTAAAGTCTGGCTGAAACTGCTAGCAAGTTCAAATTCTGCTTTAAGGTTTAGGAAATCTGCTAAAAATAAAACAGCAAAGGGAGTAGAATTTGTCTGCTTATTTGAACAACATCGTGAGTGCTGAATAAAGATTGAGAAAACACAACACACCCTCTTTATTTTCGCTGCAAAATCCTCAGTGGAAATGCAGAATTCAAAAATGTTATTTCTGTAACACATGGAGTCACGGAGACAGTTCATCAGAAGGAATATGATATTTATGGTCTTACCTTGAAGCATGCATCTGTAGGCAGATTCAGAAATGGCGTAGATATGAGGTGGCATTTCATGCCTCTTCTTGCCCCTGTACATCTCAATGATGTTCTCGGAGTATATGGGGAGGTTTTTGTATGGGTTTATGACCACACAGAAGAGTCCTGAGTATGTCTGCACAGGGACAAGAACAAACAAAAGGGGGAAAGAAAATTAACATTTAATTAGTGGTCAACCTATATGGGTTTTAAAAGAAGCAGGACAAAATGGAATAAATATAGAATATATAAATACATTTATTAACGCTAAATTATGTAAACAAAACTGTTTAAATTCATTAAACACACAAAGCATGCAACTTGAGCTAAATCCCAATATTTTCAAATATCAGAACCACTGGAGTGATTACATAATGGTAACTCTTCACCTTATTTCTTGTCTAGTTTACTTGTTTATTGGTTTAACATAAGTAGTAAAGCTAGAGACTGTATAATCATTCAGGGATTTCTAAAACACAGAATGCTCCAGAGTGACTTGTGTTTTTTTCCCCCATTCATACAGTTTGTGTTAATCTTTTTCATTCTGAGCATAATCTGTATTTCGGGAAAGCATCCATGAAAGTTTGAAGCTTCTGAAGACATAGCACAAGCTGACATGTTTCTTAAGTGGGAGTCCCAGCATATGACAACACCACTGCATCTCCAGCTGAGACATGGTTGATCATGTAGGGCACTATACTTAGTATTCGCTGCACAGCAACATCAACTACATCATCAGCTGCTATTATCTTTGCAAAAATGACAACAGGTTGGCAAACAGACATTGACATGAACTTACTAAGATTCACAAAATTAAAAATTACTTAATTTAGATTTATACAATGGAATATGTATGTTTTTAGATGTGTAGGGCCCTATGATTTCCATCATGTTGAAAACGTGCAGAGAATTACAGAATCCAGTCAAAAAATGGAATTTACCAAATTTATTTGATCAAAAGTATAAATCTATAAATTTAAATGAATAAATGTATGAATCAAAAGTAGGCAAGGACACTCAAATCAAAACGCTATGGACTAGTATCTGTGAATATTAAGCCACAAAATACCATTTAAATATGAATCCTGCATGTTTTGCATGTCTCTGTTTATTAATGGCGCAGACACGCATTTGTGTTTACTACACATACTGAAGTGTGTGTAATGCTTGGAGTGTTTTCAGCCTTTGCCACCTCATTATAGAAGAATATAAACACAATCTGTAGAACTGCTCTGAGAGTCACTTCAATAGCATTTTACCATTTCTTATAGGAGAAAAAAAAAAATTATATTGTTATTGTTAGCAACCTGTCAAAATAAAAGTTTGGTTTAACTTGAAACCATGACAGAAAAAAATATTAATGTAATCATACTACTACTAATAAAATTATTAAAACATTATTTTTAAGGAATATTTACTAGGAAGTATATACCAGCAAAATCTAAAAAAAAAAAAAAAAAAAAAAAAAAAAAAAAAAAAATACAGCATTTCTGAAAAAAAGAAAGAAATAAAATAGCAATTTTTTAAAAACAGCGTTTTTTTTTTTTAAAATAAAGAAAACATTCAACTGGAATCCAAAAAATTTATGGAAAACAGAATTTAGTTGGAAAAAAAAAAAAAAGTGTTTCATATGGCCTTAATTTTTCTTAATAAATTGCTGTTAAATTGTTTACGTTTCATGATTTCAATTAATTGGACATGCTTTTTGGTTAAGATTTACAAATTCAACCATTAAAACGGAGTCTAGAAAAATTAAAACAGGAAAAAAAAAAAAATTAAACGGCATTTAGGATTTCATAGGGCCATATATGTGGTAAGTGATCTCTACAACTGTTAAAATACACTAATTAAGAGTGTCACAATGTAGAACAGTAAATATGAAAATAAAGATAATATGTTTAATGAGTGTCTAAAAATCAAGCTTTAACTTTTGGGAAAGTTTGGGGCCAAATTTGAATGAACTACCCTATATTTTTCCATGAATTATTTTTAGACAGGTGTCAGTTTAAGACAACAGAACCCAGTGATATGATGCCAGTAGCTTTTTTATTTCATTTTAACAAATCAGTAACAGTGGTCGACCATTATGGATGTTTTGATGGCCTATGCTGATCCCTAATAAAGCATGGTGGCCAATGTAAAGATAGTAGATAACATGCATAATTCTGCAAATATCTGAAACTAAAATCACTTTGAAAATAAAATGTACAAATTTTACAACAAAATGTAAAATAAAATATATTAAGATATTTAAAGACTAGTTTAGTATGTGTATTTACTGAATGCTGACCGTATACAAATGAAGAATTATAGAATTTGCCTTTGAATTAGAAAAATGTATCAGCTAATACAGATGCTTAAAAAAAAAAAATGCTAAATTTCAGCTGGTAATACTGGCCAATATGACATATCAGTGAACCACTAAAAATAATGTAATGAGATAAAATTATATATTATGAACTTTCAAGAAAGGACAGTGAAAACTTCTCACATTAAGCACCTAATAGTGATATCTGCATTAAGAATGAAACAGAATGAAGGTATTTCTCTTGAGAAATGCTGGCATGATTTCAGTGCCAGTGCAGCTGTCCTACACTTCATTACAGAAGACATTTACACGATATTAACCCTGTCCTTCAAGCTGTTTCATTTACGAGGCTATAACTGAGAGCAACCTGTGTTTGTTTGAATTTTTAGTCACTGCTGGGTGATCCAGACACATGGTGAGGGGGAAGTGAGGGGAGAGGTAATCCCTGTCTGCCTGCTGACGAGACCTTCCAATGGCTGACGTTGAGTTTATGAGTAGACATGTATATATGGGTGTAGATGAGTATCGGGGGTGCATTGAGGACAGATCTGTCTACATCCCAGTCCCAACTCCCTACTAGACAAAGCCGACTTGCCAAACTAGATCACAGGCCAGAACAATAGACTTAGGACTCAGGAGACTTGTGGCTGGAAAGTTGTTTCTCTCCAGCATCGTTCTCAATGTTTGTCAGGCTACATATGGAAGAAAACAGCTTCTCATCCGAGTGATGCACAACTGCAATCATAAACAATTTAACATGCTCAATAGCGCTAAAGCACTGCGCCAGTTATTTCAGTGCTCTATGTTGAAATCCCAAAGACTATCCAACAAGTAATTTTTCAGGTTATGGCTATTTATCTGTTGTTTATTGTGTTGCGCATCTATCAGCTTATGAAAATGCCATATATCTCTAAGAAAAGCATTTGATCAGTCATGACCTTAAACCAGTGGTTCTCAACCTTTTTTGGACCAGCACCCCCCTACCCATTATCCAGGTCCCTCACCGCCCCCCATCAAATAAATTGTAGTCTAATTGTCCTCACTGAATATTAAAGTAGAGTATAATTATTTTGTGTTTATAATGAGGACTGTTACTATATTTACAGTAATTCAAATGTATGGGGTCATTATGATTTTTATGAAATTACTTTTTTTCAAGGATGCATTGAATTTTTTTTACAGTAAATTATTTTAAAATTGTGTGTAATAACATTAATTTACAGAGTTTTTAAGCATGTTGGTGGTTTTCGTTACTACAGCTTCAGTGTTGTTGAGATGTGGATATATTTTGTTGCCCCAAATTTAAAAAAAAAGACTAAATAAAAATGACATAATGGACATTGTTATTTTGGTGAGTAAATACTACATTTATACATAAACCATACTTTACTGTATTTCATAGATTTTGTGAGAATATTTCAAAGTTTACTTAAAATAAGTACAACCCTAATTCTGGAAAAGTTGGGACATTTTGTAAAATGATAAAATCTGTGATTTGTTCATTCTATTTATCTTTTATTTAATTGACAAAAGTACAAAGAAAAGATTTCCAAAGTTTTCACTGACCAACTTAAATGTATTTTGTAAATATAAGCATATTTATTTAGAAAATATTTGTTTATTTATTTATTTATTTGAAGTATGCAGCACACTCCCAAAAATTTGGGACAGAGGCAAAATAAAAGTGAAACGGTTACAGAATAAACAAATAGACTGTTTTGAAACACAGCAAGCAGGTGAATTGGTAATAGGTGAGGGTACCATGTTTGGCTATAAATGGAGCTTCTCAGTCTTTGCAAGCAAAGCTGGATCATGGCTCAAAATTTGTTTATATTAACAAAATAAAATTAAGTTGGCCAGTGAAAAAAATTGATTTTTCTCTTTTTACTTAAGTCAATTAAATAAAGGCTAAAGAGAACAAATGACATATTCTTGATTTTATGGCATTTCACAAAATGCCCCAACTTTTAATTGGGGTTGTAGAAAGATGGGAAACATATGCTCCTCATTTTCAAAATAGTTACCATTTTAGTGCTGTCTTGATTTATATATTTGTTATAGTCAATTAAATTTCAAATCTTGCTTTTTTTGTCAGTGTGATGTGCCAGCTATAATAATAATAATAATAATAATAAATGTTTCTTAAGCAACAATCAGCATAATTTCTGAAAGATCATGTGACACTGAAAGCTGTATAGCTTGGCATGAGAAGAAAACACATTTTAAAATATATTCAAATACAAATTTTTATTTATTTATTTATTTTTTTTCAAATGGTAGATTTACGGTTTTTACTGTAGGTTTTATAAAACAAACAAATGCAACATTTTTTATGAACCAAATCATACTGACCTTTTTTAATGGTAGTGTATATTATATTCTATATTTTATTTAGAATATATAGGCCCATTTTGAAAGCATGTATTTTAACCCCAAAAAACAGCCATACATAATTTTATTTTATTATTTTTTTAATATCACTGAATGGCTTATGACATTCATCACATTTTTGATTTATCATTTGAAATATCATTATTATTAGAAGCAAAAAATAAGCAAAAAAGCCAAGTGGATATAAATTAGGCTATATTTGTGAGCTTTGAATAAACTCTTTAAAAATACGGCATTCAGACCACCCGCGTCCATTCAGCAAACAAAAAGCTTTAATATAAATTTTTCTAAACAAGAAAAAACATATCTTGCTTTATCATGTCTAAATGATTGCTATTGTTTTGACGCAGCCAAAGTCAAGCAAAAGTACTGAAGTCGTTGCTAAGGAAATTATACACTGTCTAGTCTAGGAGCGGGAGTATTGGTGTAAACTAGCAACTAACAACACTACTACACTGGCCGCAAACAGCGCGACACGTTGTGTTAAAGCACATAGATCCCGTTACAATCAGTCGTTCAGTAACAACGGAGCGCCAGCGCTACAGTAAATGGATGCCGCGTTCTATTTCTGCCTGCAGGATTCCATGCGCTTGAAGTTGAAATATATAGAAATATATATAGAAAGTGCGCTTTGATGTATCCAGTGTAGAGAGAGTGTTAGGGTGTGGCAGACCATTTTCTTTTGCAAGTTTCAGCTCATACATCTTTGGTGTAAACTCATCTTGACCAAACGCCCCCTAAGAACAGCTCAGCGCCCCCCTTTCAAAAAAATTGCTTCCAGCGCCCCCCGATGCTGTCCGAACCCCCCTGGGGGGGCGGTACCGCCCCCGCTGAGAAACACTACCTTAAACCAACCTATTGTGACAGAGCTTTTTAAAGAAGTTCACTTCCAGAATGAAAATTTCCTGATAATATACTAAATTCCCATGTCATTCAAGATGTTGATGTCTGTCTTTCTTTCTTCAGTCACAAAGAAAGACTTTTGAGGACAACATTTTAGGAATGTTCTCCATATAATGGACTTCAATAGGGGCCAATGGATTGAAAGTCCAAATTGCAGTTTCAATGCAGCTTCAAGGAGCTCTACATGATCCCAGCCAAGAAATAAGGGTCTTATCCAGCAAAACAATCTGTCATTTTTAAAAAAAATAAAAATGTATATACTTCTTAACCAAAAATGCTCCTCTTGCACTAGCTCTGCAATGCACATGCAAATGTTCACGCATTCTGTAACCACATTGAAAAAAAGTCAGGCATGGTTAGTTCTTTGTCTTTGTACTTCAGCTAAAAAAGGTAGGGTAGGGCGAAAAACTCCATCTCATCTGACATCGTTGTTTTATCTTTTTCTATCAAAGATAGTGATTTGTTTAATATTTACATCATGTTGACAATCATCATGTACATCATGTTTGGTGCACTTGGAATAGAATTTTCTTTAACTAGAGGGTTAATAAAGAAAAAGTTACTTGAATTATGATGTAGTTACATTTTCAAGTTGACTAGTTAAAAATCGAAAACAAAATTGAGAATCAGTCAAATGTTAAAAAAAAAAAAAACTGCAAGTTTGGATCTTCAACCCATTGGCCATAATGGGTTGTTTTCTTCAAAAACCTTAATATCTTTTCGACTGCAGAAAGAAAGGCATACACATCTTGGACGACATGGAGGTGAATAAATTATCAGGACATTTTCATTCTGGAAGTGAACTTCTTTAAGACTGACTAGTTGTTCAGGCAACCTAACCTACACACACTAGCTGACTTTGAATATCCCTATAATTTTAGTATGTTATGCTCAAAGTACAATTTTACAGGTATGTCGGGGTACACAACTATACATTTCATGCCGGATGCACAGAACTGGAAAATATTTGCTTTAAGCAAACCCACAAAGAGAAATCAAGTCTACCATGTCATCGCCCATCATGCTATTCAAGAACAGAGGGGCGTGGGAAGCCAGAGAGGAACGCAGCAACTCCACGGCTCTGCCCACACAGCCGATATGAGAGCACATACCACACACCAGCCTGAGGTCTGGTCACCAGCCATCCACACAGGAATGAATATACAGCCTTTAAGTAAATACACAACATTATGCTTCCATTTTGTGGGCTGTATTTCTTCAAACATAAGCATAACCTGACAGTAATAAGGAAGCTGAGAAATTTGGGGAATGCTAAGGAATGCAGGTGTTATCAACAGTCAGTCATCTTGACAACTCGCAGATATTATAACCCAGCTGTAGCTCAATCCCAAACACAAAGGTCCTGTTATAAAACTTCAGGCTTTACTAGGCCAAGCATGGGCCTCTATGGCTAATTACTGCACCCTATAAGGAGAGAGCACACCAACCACATAGAAAAGGCTTAAATAACAAAAAGCAGGGAACTAGCCTTAAAATCCAGCCTGATTGTGTTCAAGTGGGTATGAGAGAGGTCTGCACTTTCTCATCATTGTGTAAAATGACAACAGTGCCTGCTTTCATAACATCTGAAATGGCGCCAATCGAGATGATCTGTTACCGACAACCTGGAAAACTTTCCAGTGATGGGAAATGAAAAGTTAAACTGGATATATTCCATCCAGTGTTTTTAAAAGTGGTAACTGGGTGGGAATATCAACAGAAGCGCCTCTGCAGAGAGAGAGATTCGCAATGGACAGTGTGAAGACATGCGGCTGGTCCCACTGAGATTTCATAATGACCTCACAGCAACTCCTCCACACTTGGAGAATGAAGGAAATGATGGGGCTACACCTCTAAACAGCTTGCTTCACACTGTCTTTCTCTCTCCTGAATAATAAAAGTCCCCCAGTTTCTCTCTCTGAGTACATGCCATAAAAATAGGTCAAGATCGCAAGGCAAGATGAAGCTCTCTAAGAAGGCAGCAACAGCTAATCGAGAAAACTGATATTGACATTAACCAGCAACAAATTTGATCATCAGATTAACTGATGATTAACTGAACCAAGGTAGAAAAAGCAAAAAAGGAAGCAAACACATTTTCATCACACTTACATATATGAGCCCGGAGTAATAGCGATCCTTCAGGTTGTGTAAAACAGACGCTTCATTCAGGCAGGTGAGTTCTGCCATATCCTCCACTTTGCTAAACTTGGGCGGGTTCATTTTCTGGATGTCATCTTTGTTCACCAGGGCCTTCTTGCCATTTTCAGCCAGCTCGACGAGCACCTCCTCTCCGCGTTCCTCGCGGATGCTGGCCGCCTCGAACCCATGGCGTTCGGAAGGAACCCACACCAGCTTCTTGGCCGTCCAGTCTGCCTGGGAAGCTGGGTTGTAGACCACGGCCCGATCCACAAAGAGGTACCGCTCGGGGTCCTCTTGCCCGCTCCGCTGCGCCATCTCCGGCATGAGGAACTAAAAATAGGCCACCTGGAAAAAGAGTTAGAGGGAGTTAGTGATGGAAGAGCAGAGATTCACTTGGAGTTTATGCGATATGACACACAGCCATGGCATAGGAGTATGAAAGGTAAAATTTTTCATTGGTTTTACATGGATGTAGCCAAGAATGTACAATTTGCAGCTACTACTTTATTATATGTGATCCTGGACCACAAAACAATAGCAATAGCCAACAATAGCAATAGCCAACAATACACTGTATGAGTCAAAATTATTTTTCTTTTATGCCAAAAATCATTAGGATATTAAAGATAATGTTCTATGAAGATATTCTGTCAATTTCTTACCATAAATATATCAAAACTTTACTTTTGATTAGTAATATACATTGCTAAGAACTTCATTTGCACAACTTTAAAGGCGATTTTCTCAATATTTAGATTTTTTTGAACCCTCAAAACCTTTTCAAATAGTTGTATATAAGCCAAATTCAATTTTTTTAAAAACTGACCCTTATTCTGTGGTCTAGGGTCACATACAGTTAACATTTTAAACCAGTCCATATCATATATCATGTATAACACCTCACTAGCTCACAGTTAGTTGATGAATATTCATCAAATACTGAACAAAGCTGAACAAAGTTCATATTTTCTCGTAACAGCTGCATGTAAAACATTATCTGAATCAGGTTTACACCTACTAGTTAATGTAAGTTTAATATGGATCACCTCCAGTGGCCCTTCACAGTCGCATTAACAAAAAAAACAACCCAATAACAGCAAGAGCCAGATGGTCTCGGTCCACCCTGGCCTACAACTGAACTAAGAGTTACTTTATTTTCCACAAAGAAAACAACAAGGCTAAAACAAGGCAAAAAATGGGTCGTGTCTGTTATTTCACGGATGAGAGCCATTATACGCGTGCTGAATCCCCGGTAAACTGAAGCGGGACTTAAGGGCCGGACAGTCCTTCAAAAATTCATTCAATGATAAACCGCCTAAAAACACCTTTCTAACGGTCACCGTCTCACAAATCATTTGAAATTACCGACAAATATGGCACATTAGTAACGTCACGTATACAAATAAAGCGACGAGGTGACCGTTAAACTGAGGTAACATTGTCTCCTCATCCTCATCTACCGTTATATGGCCTCTGACGAGGCGGACTAACGTTTTGTAAGTGCATTAACCGACACATGGTGCTTTGGGCTGCCCAAAGGTAAAAGATTAAACAATTTGTAAATGAATAAAGAACCGCAATAACAAACTCGCTAACGTGTGCTAGCGCGCCGAGCTTAACGCAAGCTCTCCCCGCTGCTTGTAAAGTAAATGCGAAAAATAATCCGTTATACGGCAACGGGAATAAAAACGGGCCAAAATGAAAAGACGCATGAACTCACCACGGGCTGTCAGCGATGAGACCTACGTGCACGAAGAGATGAATGAGTTGCTATCCAGCGCGTCCAGTTTTTATAATCCAGTTCTTTTGAAAGTCGGCCAAATATTCCCTTGTTTCGCCCCTTTGCACTGATGCCACCGTCCACTGCAGCCCTGCTTCTCTGAACTCCTCAACCGAACTCAGCATCGCGCTCACTTGCGCCCGCCTCTCCAGTCACACCCACCGGGTCCCTTATGGATCGGGGATTGGATTGTAACGGGCCTTGACCACAAGCTATTGGTTTGTTAACATTACCCCCCCCCAACAAAAAGTGATTGTTCATGCAAGCTTTCTTCTATCTAGCTGGAGCTGGATCCATAGAAATACTTTGGTTGCAAGGCCGTAAGCGTGAAGTAATGACCAAAGTGGGCAGGGCATCAAAAATAACGTTACATGCGGGTTGAAAAATGTTTAAAATAATGTAAATCTAAAAAGAAATAATGATACAAAAAATAACTGATACCAGATATATATATATTTATAGTAAATTATACTAAAAACGGTGACACATAGGAAGTTTACCTATCTTGACGTTTACAATCTCATTATTGAAAGAAATATTACATTATCTAGTGATGGTCAGATTCATTTCCGAGTCGATTCTTTCGAACAGTTCTTTTTTTAAACAATTCCCAGCGTGCTATTTTTACGTACTGAGCTGTATTAACACTACTTACTGAACAGTAAGATTTTTAATGGTTTTTTTTTTTTATTATGTGATCCAAAATACAGCAAAAGCAGTAATATTGTGAAATATTAGCTAAAATTAAATATTTGCTATTTAAATTAACTAGTACATTATACTATTTGAATATATTTTAAAATGTTTTTTTTTTTTTAATTTATAATTTATAATTATTTATAATATAATTTAATTTATTGCTGTGATCAAAGCTAAATTTTCAGGAATAACATTTAAAAAAAAAAAAAAAAGTAAAAATAAACGGAATTTGGGAAAAAACAAAGGGCCCTAATAGATATTTATAAATGATAGAAACTGAAATTTCAGCATCATTACTGGTCTTCGGTGTCACATGATCCTTCAGAAATCATTCGCATGTACTTAACTTAACAGTTGGGAATAAAGGGGGATAAAGAAATTAATACTTTATTTAGCAAGGATGCTTTAAATTGATCAAACGTGATACTAAAGACATCTATAATGTTGCAAAAGCAAAATTTCTAATTAAATTTCTAAATGCTGTTCTTCTGAACTTTCTATTCATCAGAAGAACCTGAAAAACATAACATAATAATAATAAATGTGACCCTGGACCACAAAACCAGTCATAAGTGTCAATTTTTCAAAATTGAGCTTTATACATCATCTGAAAGTTGAATAACTAGGCTTTCCTTGTTAGGATAGAACAATATTTGGCCGAGATACAGCTATTTTAGAATATGGAAACTGAGGGTGCAAAAAAATTAAAAATATTGAGAAAATCACCTTTAAAGTTTTCCAAATTAAGTTCTTTGCAATGCATATTACTAAAAATTAAGTTTTGAGATATTTACAGTAGGCAATTTACAACATTTCTTCATGGAACATGATCTTTACTTAATTTCCTAATGATTTTTGGCATAAAAGAAAAATCTAAAATTTTGACCCATACAATGTATTTTTGGCTATTGCTACAAATATGCCCCAGCGACTTAAGACTAGTTTTGTGGTCCAGGGTCACAAATGTTTTTTAAGCAGCAAATCAGAATATCAATGGTTTTTGAAGGATCATGTGACTGGACTAATGATGCTAAAATTCAGCTTTGAAATCACAGGAATAAATTACATTTTAAAAATATATTCAAATAGAAAGCAGTTATTTTACATAGTAAAAATATCTCAACATTTTACTGTTTTTGCTGTACTTGGATTGGTGAGCAGAAAAAAAACAAAAAAACATCAAAAATCTTAACTAGATCCAAAACTTTTGACTGGTGGTGTACGCGTTTATTTTCAGTTTGTTTGTTTTTTTAATCTATTCGGTATGTGTGTTGATAAAACTAATAAAACCAAGCTTTAGATATATTTCTAGTAGGTTGTAACATGCCGCCACATGTTCTCATTTCGAGTTCGAATCAGTTAAAAGATCCGACTCATATGATTCGTTTAAAAAAAAATCGGAACTCTAGCATTTCAAGGCAAATTGCCAAATTGATAAAACAATTTCCTCATTAATATTTTAATTGCTTACTAAGTTAGTGGAATTATATATTTTAGCTACTGCTGAAAGTATTGTCGTGGATGATAGTATCTGGTCCATGGCCTTTACGATTTCAATAAGAATGCTTCAGTCTCCCTAGTAAGCTAAGTCTTGAAGCAAGCATCTGAACGAACTTCAACAGGGTTTTGATAGTCTGGGCCGCACAGCGCCCTCTGTTGCTTTATATAAAAAGTAACCTTATTTTTTCCACTCAAAGGCTCAAATTCTCTACTTGAGATAGAAATAAATCGGTAGGCATATAATTATCTAGTTTATAAATAGTACATCGACAGAAAACCTTCAAAACGTTCCTGTTATTCTCTCAGAGCTTATTCATAACTAACAGAAATTAAACAACCCTATTACACCAACTGTACAAAGGCATGGTGTGTGTACATTTTTACAATTAATGATGACAATCTTAAAGAAAATATATTCAAAGTTATGTTTTATTTCATTAGTTGTAAAATAGTCCCATATGATGGTTCGTACTACAAAAACAAGATCGTGTCAAATCCAAACCTCCGGCTTCCTCTCCCACATAAACACCTTTACAATCTGGAAACGGAACAAGAGTCACAATAAGCAACATTTCAAAAGATGTATTGTCCCAAATAACAGGACTGATCCAGAAATGCTCCACAGCCACTTCCCATCACCTCTCCTTAAAGAACAGCACTGACTGGATTGTAAACTGTCAACCTGGTAAGCTTCTCAATCCAGTCCAAGCCTAGTTTTGATCTGAATATTCAGTCAAACAAACACTCTATTGCTTGTAGAAGATAAAGTGAATACATCTTGGCTCTTGGCAAGTGGAAGTAGCAAGTAGCTTTAGCGTATCCTGGACCAGACCTTCAACCAAATCCCTAATAAATCAGACTTTCTACTGTTAGCTTGAATTATTACAACTTTAAATTTGTTTGGAAAATCTCCCTGCATCAACAAAAGATAACGAAACAAATTAAAATGTGAAAAACAAAAAAAGAAAATTGGTAAGAATAAAGTATGACCAAAACATCCCTAATGTCATCTTCAGATGTGACACTTGAGGAAAGGGATGGCAGTAAGAGAAAACACTTAATGTTCCCCTTTTTTAAATGTTATAGCCTCACAACAATGGAGTGCTTAGGAATTCTATACACTGAATTCCAATTCTAATGCCCCTGCAAGTCATGAAATTCATGAAATTCTCCATGGATGTGTCCTCCTACTTGTATAAAACTACTTCTCAGATAAAGGAGATGTTTCATCTTCACAACCCTGAGAAATAGCTGCAAATCGAATTAGTTTCTTTTCCAAACCACTTAATCTAATGTAATGCAGTTTCAAAATGAGCCAAATAAAGCATTTCAAACAGTCAACAGTACATGTTGTGAAAAACGCAACTCTACAAAAGAATTGCGAAGCTTTTTTAATTACATTTTGAAAAAGGCATTGCGTTCCAGTTGAAATGTAAATTGAGTGCTTCAAAAGAGTAAATAGATTCATTATGAAAGTACAAATTTGTTGCACTCGCTTGGAGTCCAAATCTTAATGACGTACTTCTTTCTAACAGGGGGAGGCAGAAATGTTTAAACACAGGCTTTAACAGTGACTCTTGATCAAATTGTTTGATGAGGAAGAGGATAAAACAGTGAAATGTTGACATTTTTGCTCTTCGGGGGGTTTCGCGAGAGGGTGGAGGGTGTCGCCTCTATTCAGCTGCAACTTCATTCTCAGCTGGTTGGCCTGTAGCAGTCTCTGCAGTTTTGGAGGCCTAGAATAAAATAAAACAGACAGAAGCATAAACGAAGAGTACTGACTGACTAGATTATCTGAATGCCATGAGTAATTAATGACAGAATTCTCAAGTTTGGGTGAAACTTTTCATTTTGTGTTTCATGGAAGAAAAAAATCATTTGTTTGGATGAGGATTGTTCCTATGTCCTCAAGCAAAGACCTCACCTTCTTTTTCTTCTTCTTTTGTGCTTTGCGACTTGCAGAACTTTGGATCAGAGACTGAAATTGACAGAACCACACATCAAGGTAGGAAAAAACTTTATCGTAATTTTAAATGGAATAGACGGGTCTAACATACCTTCAGTTCAGGATCTTGAACGTCATGTTCAGACTTGTAGAGTTCTGGTTCAAATGGTCCACTGGTGATTCTCAAGGGCCCGTTGGCCATCAGCAGCACTGTGAACTTAAACTGAGCCACAAACTCACCTAAAAACAAGTGGAAAAAAGAGACTTAACAGGTAAATAAAGCAGTCAGCGCAGGAAGAAATGGTGCAGTGGTAATGAGACCGACCTTCTTTCTCGTTCAGCACGCTAAAAGGCTGGAGGAGCTCGTGTTTGGCACACTCCACCACTCCCAAACGAGCCTTTCCTTCATCCTCAAATGCCCTGCAGGACACAAAGACTACTTTGTTTACCAAATCTTTGTTTATCTAAGCCATCGTTTTATCCCTTAAGTTTTAAAGTCATTGTCCTAGCATTGTCATGTGATAATGCAAATATAGAGCACACAAGTCAACAGCATTGTTCCACAACATCAGAGTCTAAATGTACATCAAAAACAACTGCTTTATTCATAGATGATCAGAATGCAGATAAACCTTTGATTTAGCCAATTAGAAACCAAACAAATTGGAGAATAGTGCTGCCCACCTAAGAGTGAACGGCATGGCGTCAAAGCGTCTCTCCACCTCACTGAAGAACATTCTTGAGGTCTTCATTTTAAGCCCATACTGTTTACTGGGGTCCCGTTTGTAGATGGTTGTCCTCTGGCCGCCATCTCTTGCCTAAGGGAGAGATCATACAGGTTAATTTGTCTCTGTAGTATGAGATACATATTATAGGGTACAAAAGGGCTAAAGGCGCCCTTGATATTATTTTCCTCTAAACCACTATACGGCAGAAAAACATGGCGTTGCACTTTCCAAAACATCCGCATTTCAATGTACACGTGCAAATTAATTCAATATTTGATGTTTTTAAAAATGTTGTAGAATTAAGTAGCAAATGAGAATCGCTAAAATTATTCAATATATGTATTTAAGACAAAGGTCTTCTTAATGATTTTCATTTTTGTTTAAGATAACTGAAACAGCAGTTTTTTAAATAACGAAATATGTAAAAGTATGGTGTTTGGGGTAAAAAGTGCCCCTGCTGTTGTGGATAAAAGCCACAGTAATTACAATGATAATAAACAGAAGACTGACTTTTCCATTTGTTGACAAGACATGTTGAGTGTCCATGTTAGAGAGAATCACCATGTTTAGAATGAAACCATCATATTTAAAAACATGATATTAATCATATCATATAATAAAATATCATTTGTTGTCACTACTGTAAATCTATATTAAATTATTATGGAATCTCCTTCAGTGCTTTCAGAATCTTTACAATTAAAATGATTTTGTTTCTATATTTTAAAATATATGTTTTATATTAACATTTCAATGACAGTATATTTATTGAACACAAAATATTATTTTATTTATCAAAATAAGCAGAAAATAGTACAAAGTTTGCTAAAGTGATTGTTTTGAACAAGTATTAATTTAAAAAAAAAAAAAAAAAAAAAAAAAAAACACTTTTAACTAAAGTATTTGTATCAGTACTCTAGTTTGTATCAGTAAAGTATTTGTATCAGTACTGTGCCTTGTACCCCATGCTGGTGAGCCTTTTACCCCGTGTGTGGGGTAAAAGGCCCCCCATGCCACCTCATACATTTATGAGATTTTTAAACAAAACAAAAGCATTATTGTACAATCATACACTTTAGGTACAGTGAAAAGCACTTTTTTTTTCTTAGGGTGTGCCTTTAGCCCTGCTGTATCCTACAATCAGATCCATTGCATTACAACCAAAATTGCAGGTACTATTCATAAACTTGTGATTATTACTTGCCTTTCCCTCTCCTGTGCTGATCAGCACGTCCACGGCATAAACTTCATGAACTTCAAACTCTGCCTTCTCGTGGTCCTTCCTGTTACGAATCAAACAGTAGAGATTGATGTGCTTGCCCATGCAAATCTCTCTACCAAATGTTCTAAGTGGTATTTAATATGTTTCCATGTGACTGCTTGTATTCTCAATTCAAAAGTACCCACCCATAAACTAAAATCTTAAAGAGAACCCTGGGTAATAAGACTTGTATAGTTTATTATAACATAAATTGTGTCTCTCACTGAATTATGTAGTAAAAAAAAAAAAAAACATTAAAGATTTGCATCATTTCAAAATCCACATTGTTTTATACATATTTTGGACTATGGGGGGGCTCCATTATTTCGATGACATCGAATGATTGTATTTGGTGAGCTACTGGCGCTACTTGTTGCTATTTTTACTGCAACACGACTCAGAAAATAAAATACTGATACAATGCCACATTGTCTGGCTTTTGGCTGTAATTTTCAGTTCCAATCTTCACTGCTTTCCTAACGATAAGAGGAGGAGAAAAGAATGAGAAGAGCCATGTATTTGATGCCATTGAGGCTTCTAGTAGACCAGAGCTACTGAAAGGGCTTACAAACAGCAGAGACAAGGAACGCTAGATGCCAACACTTGTCATGAGGCCACAGCCACTGAAGGAGCTTCTCTTTTCACTCAATATCCAGGGGCATTTAGACTTCTTGTGGGGAAAAATCAACGGTATGGCATTTGGTTTAACCCTACACTTACATCCATCGCCATCGTATGCTCTTTCAGTAGATGTGGTCATCGTATCAGTATTTTATTTTCCAAATTGTGTATTTCAAGTTTCAAGACTACAAATTTACTATAAACACTGCATAAAACTTGCAAAGGATTGAGATATTTGAGCAAAATCAGAAATTCAATATTCAGTATTGTTTTATACTTTTGTTGATCTGTAGGGTTCTGGATAATGGTCTTCTCTCCATCAATAACATGTTGCTTTAGTTGATGGGACAGCATTCCTATTCATGAACAAAAGAGAAGAACTGTGAATAATGGCACATGCATCTATGAATAATGGGCAGATCACAGTCAGACATTCCTGCTGACGCCTGGAGTAACTTTGGGTTGTTCATGTCTTTTATGTTTTGTGTGATTAAAGTCGGTTTATCTTATTTAATGTTCTCTATGTACGTGCGTCGATCAATGTTAATATGTGAATAAATCTGTTCATCATATTAAGTGATCTTGGATTAAATCACTATCCATATGGATTACTCTCATGATTGATTTATAAAGTTTTAAATGTTTGATTACAAGGACTTTCAAAGCAGGGACAGAAATCTTTCGCATTGCATTAAAAACTTTTTTGTGGGTTTGGAAGGACAGAATTTGACATGACAGAACTTAACTTTTGGATGAACTGTCCCTTTAAAGCAAATATCAGATATCAAGCCAGTCCCGTTTTTGTACAAATAATGAGTTTTCATTCTCAGTTTTGATGAGTAATGAGTTTACTCAGACTAACCACACCTTCAAACTCAACAATACTTTCCAGATGGATAATGTTTTAATTCTGTCTGCGCTTTCCCAAATGATATAACAGCCGTAACTCACCCTCAATTGGATTGCACTTGAATGACTGAGCAATCTTATTCCAGGCCTCTGTTACTTGAGTGTTCTTCAGAGGTAAATGGGGCAGACAGAAAAGACAAAAGACTGTGCATGAAAAACAGACCATCACTATTTAAATATTAGACACACCAAACTATTCTGTGCAATCTAGTGTTGAGGCGCTGGCAGCTAAGATGTTTAAAAGCTTCAACCTTAACTATATGCCCTTTTAATTGTGAAGCATGTACTAACCTGGTTGCCTGGTTTGACGAGACGCAAAGCTGCTTCCGCACACAGGTGTGCTGCTTTGATGACATCAGCTTTCCTTCCTGTCACAGGTGCTTCCTGAAAGAAATCAAAATCACATCACAAAATGACAGGATAATGTACATTCAGCCAGAAATGTTTTTCACTAATTTTGCTTCAGGGCTTATTGTTGCAATTATAATGACGCATTTTAACATTTTGACTGACTTATTATATGTGACCGTGGACCACAAAACCAGTCGTAAGGGTCAATCTGAAAGCTGAATAAGCTTTCCACTGATGTATGGTTTGATGTATATGACAATATTTTGCCAAAATACAACTATTTGAAAATCTGGAATCTGAGGGTGCAAAAAATAAAAAATTGAGAAAAATCACCTTTAAAGTTTTCCAAATTAAGCTCTTAGCAATGCATATCATATAATCAACAATTTAATTTTGCTATATTTACAGTAGGAAATGTACAACATATCTTCATGAAACATAATCTTTTACTAAATATCCTAATGATTTTTGGCTTAAAAGAAAAATTGATCATTTTGACCCATACAATGTATTGTTGGCTATTGTTACTTATGACTGGTTTTATGGTCCAGGGTCACATACTATGCAGTAGAGAAAATATTCCAATACAAGTGAAACTAAACTAGTATATCCATCTTAAAAATGGGCTGCCCGGGACAATTTATAAAATGTAGTAACAGTAGGGAACAAAAGTATATAGGCGCACACACACCTTAGTAGCTCCAATAACAAAGCTATGGGCCACGTTGGAGATGAAGCCGTCGACATGTACTCCTAAATCACTGTTGAGAAAAATGAAAAATTTAGGAAGGAAAATAGAAAAATAGACATACAGATGCAGGGAAACCTGAGCAAACCCTATGTGTTTTTTTTAGAGAACATCCAAAATAAAAGCAAAACTTTGAGCACCTTCAAATAAATATAATAAAAAAGGCCAAGACCAAGACCATCAGTATGTTCTGCCCTATTAGGAAATACATTGACACTGTCAATTACAAAGTCACTATTTTGTTGCAGAGTCTACATCACTAAAATCAATTATTAAGTGTGATATTAACGTGCAAAGCTGCATATGTGGATCACAAAAAACAAGGGAACAGGCAGGAAGACACAATCGGAAGGGGTAGAGACGGAGAGTGGAGAACACTGCAGACAAGATGGGCCGAGTAAGAGGAAGGAGAGTGACTTGAAGGAAAAGGAGAGGAAGGAAAAGACATGGGGAGGTTAGACAGACGCAGACGAACTGGAGAGGGGAGTTTGCCTACATTTTGACCAAATCGCCATCTTTCAGCGTGTAGTCTGGGTCGCTCTTCAGGGGAGAGAAGTGGCAGACACAGTTATTGACTGACACACTGGTGGGGAACGCAATGCCTGCAAGAAAGGACAACCACCAATCCTCAACAAAAAGACCTTCTGCATAATGTGTGAGGAGAGAGATCATTTCAAACGAGGCCTGCAGATTTCTCCGGAGGAGTCTAAATCTGAAGCCAGCTCAATAGGATGTCACTTAATTTAAGCGTTTAGCCATGTCTACATTTCTGTCTCACCTTTCTTCATGTCCTTCTCCTTCTTAAAGATCTTGCCAGTCTCTGCCATGATGAAAGCATCTCCTTTCTCACAGAGGCTGAGAACTGATACTCCTGGTTTGGCGGCATCGATGACAACCTTCAGCGCCTCTAAAAAGAGAAGAACAAAACCATTTTTTTAATTGTCTTTTGTCAAGGTTGTGATGTTAGGCTCACAAAGCAGTCACTTTCAAACCAAGCAGTTTTCTATTTTGTTCAGCACCGTGAATGTCCACGACCAACCTGAAATCAACCAAAATCTGCATGGGAAAATCATTTCACCAGCAAAAATGTGCAATGTGACACACCTTTAAAATGTTATTCAGAAAACTAAAAAGTAGTAATATGCATGCTTAAGTCCAACTAATCACATAATTGGTCATAATCAGGTTCATTAACTTTTGAAAGGGAGAAGCAACATTACCAGCATGTTTTATTGCTGTGACAATGCCAACATATTGTATTCATACTACATAGAACATACTTTTTTAAGTCACAAAACTCTTATTTGTTTAAAAGAAGTACCTACTCAGAAAGTATACAATTTTGAATGCAACTGATGTTTTGAACGTTGATTTTTGACTGTTGACAGCATGAAACCACTTTAAATCAGGAGCTATTTAAGGGGTGGTCACACTAGATTTTAAGCATGCTACATTTCGTTGGACACTGCAACAGTTGTGTCCTTTAATTCAGCTTACAGGTCATGCTTTCATGCATCAATCTATCAGTCACACATGTTCACATGACACAAGCTCAAAGCTCAGAATACAGAGAAAAGCTAAACAACTTCTCATGAGTTTGTGTTTACGACCTCCATTTGCATTCATATGAATAGCAGCGAATGGAATAAAAAGTGTAGTCTGACACCCATTTGAAACCATAATGGTTCAAGATGTAATATCAAGAGTGTTTTCACAACTCATCAATCGGCCATATTGGCAGCACTGAGCATAAACAATGCCACTGAACCGAACGAAACTCACATATTTTCCTGATTATTCCTGCTGAAAATGGTCAATTATTGTCATGTTTTGGGCTGTACTAATCGGTCAGACCGGGAAAACATTTGGAGTACTACAGACTGCCAAAAGTTAGAACAAATCAAGGAGAAGAGCGCAAAAAAATGTTTGTGGTTGGCCAAACTTAACTGGGATTTCCAGGGCAAGAATCTTGACAACATTAATGTTTGTTCGTATCATTTCCAGTCAGGCAGGTGAAATATTATGCTAATATCTTAATTAACACTGCTCATATGCATCTTTACCACCTATTAACTTTAGTTTGTCAAAATATTGCGCCCTTTCCTGCTTACCAAGTCCTTCTCTATATGATTTAGCAGCTTCCACACATTTTTTCTGTGGTTTAGACAGCATAAACTAGCAGAACAACGTGCAATCAATGGTGTTGTTTACATCCAAGTATCGCCAATATGGCCGCGCATCAGGGTAACTAATTAAATCATGACATCAGTACAAACCCTCTATACATTTTAATGGCAAATTCTTGTGCAAACTTTTACGCAAAAAACTGTTTTAGTAAGCGGGATGCAATCTGATGTCCAATATGAAATTAGGGTCCTGAAACAAAACCATTTGAGAATCATTAATAACACAAATGAGATATGCAAATAGCAGGTGCTTGAGTTTATATGAGGGAATAAAATTTTTAACTGAACCAGGAAGTCTTAAAGCTAAAAATGCAAAACCAAGAATCAGTGAGGAATCAACGGAGCTCAAAAGAGTGTTTTACTACTCAGATGCTCTGAACTGATAATGTCACAAGTCCCGTCAGCGTCACCTCACCAGCTAAAGTTCACCTCCTATGGTGTTCACTACCTGCTGACAGACTGGATGAGAAAGCTCTCAAGTCACTGATCTGCCACAGTAAGGCAGCAGTGGACATATTCACCCAGACAGCATACTAATAACCCATGCCTTTGAGCACTAACCTCTACCAGCTGGCAATGCCAGAGCCACAAGTGTCCACTGACATGCACTGAGGGCTAATGCTAGCTAGCATTAGCTCTAGAATGAGTCCCTCCGTTCTATAGGACTGAAAAAAGTGTACAGTCTTTAAAGACATGTACTGGAGAAACAGCTATGCATTTAAACGAGGTTTCGAGTGGCCGTATATTGCATAAGGCCAGGGCGCCGGGGTCTCCTGTCCCACGCTGCTCAGCTCGTCCTAACACATGGCATGCATGAGAAAGCAGCGTGGAGGCCCGTGTCAACGACTCAACACCTCCATCACTCAAACGTCAAACTCACGGTTGGCAATGTCACCGCCCATCTTGTACTTGGTCACGACCAAGTCCTCGGCGATGGTCTGCTCTTGCTGCTCGTCGTCGGACATCGTTGCACCGGCTTTCGAAGCGTCTCTCTGTCTGTACGATGAGCGGACAGCACAAATCAGTCACGCTACCACCAGGCGGCTCGCCGACCGTCCAGCTCCGCCTACGGCCTCCACGCACAGCGTAGCCACGCCTACTACGCAGCCGCATCACAGGTGTCGTCATATACAGTGGCGCCAAAACTATCCGGCTTTTGGATGTTTTCCAAAAAGGGCACAGTAGTGAAATTCAAAGCATCTGTCTGTACTGAAAATAGCCTGTTATCTGACTGTGTTGTATTATAAACTCAACCAAAGGAATGCCAGCACACATTTAAAGAAAATAACAATAGGCTGCAATTCACAAAAGTGAAGAAAACTCGCATATTTTACTGATTATTGCTCCTGAAAATATTGTCATTTTTTGGGCTGTACTAATCGGTCGGACTGGGAAAAACATTTGGAGTACTATAGAAATATTAGGCTAATATCTTAATTAATACCACTTGTACGTATCATTACCACCTATTAACTTTAGTTTGTCAAAATTTTGCACCCTTTCCTCCTTACTAAGTCCTTCTCTATGTGATTTAGCAGCTCCCACATGTTTTTTTCCATGGTTTAGGTATCACAAATTAGAAACAACGTATTCAGTAGTACATTAACCATGCAATCCATGCTGTTGTTTACATCCGAGTATCACTAATATAGCCGCGCATCCAGGTAACCAGTGTTGCCATGTCCATAGTTTTCCCGTGGAATTTGGCTACTTTAAGAAGCGACCCCAGTGACGTTAGATTTTAGCACCTGAACTGTACTAGGGGAAAAATGTGTATTTTACCCCCTGGAACATGATTTTTACTCGGGGACCCTGTCGAAATGCGTTTTGGCTAGTTCTGAGTAGCAATTGGGCAGGTTTTGTTGTGAAAACCTGGCAACCCTGCAGGTGACTGACCAAATCCTGACGTAATTGCAAAGCCTCTGTAAGATAATAATATTACTAATATTATTACAATAAAATTTATATCATTAGATTAATAATAAGTAATTTGGAGAGTTTTAAGATGCTTGTTTTTTTCAGTATTAAAATAAAATATTATTAATAATAAGGTTAAATTGTCAGCACAGGACTTTTGATTTTCTGTTCAACTGATAAGAAATCTGTTATAATATGCAATAAATCATAAACCAGGCTTGTAGCTGCCAGAATATGTTTTGTTCTATTGTAAATTATTTGTAGTCATACATCATACTTGTGGCATCTCTGAAAATGAGGTCAGATGAATTCGTTACTTACCTACTAAGAGGTTCCTCAGTCCCCACCTACAATCATACGAGACGATCACACACAGATGATAAATCTTGATCTTCATGGGAAGTGTTCTTATTTATCCACCTTATTCTTCAATGCAGAAATAAGCCTATGGGCGAGACTTCCAGTTCATTAGCTGCTAAATAACGAAAATAATAACGTGCAGTAAACAGTAAAATTGTTTGCACTACAAACCAGTGTGTACATAATTAAGATAATACATTAAAATAATATGGTAAGACCAAACCAAACTCTTACAGAAAAGATAAGGTGGATATTTACCTCTCAAGACACTACTACATTTTAGGAAAACACAAAAAGCAGAAGAAAACAGGGTTTAAGAGAGAGTATGAGAGTTAGTTCAGGTTTATATAGAAACATTTTATTGAAAGTGTAAGATAAAATCAAATAAAAAAATCATTTCAAACTGTTACAAAGTTGAGAAAATACTTTAGTTTGATATGTGTGTACAAAACTATAGTTTTGTTATAAAAGCTTGTTTACTGGCCATTTCACATGAAACATAATACAAGTACTTCATTATGATTTGTTCAGAAGGCATGCACAACAAACACCTCAAAGAAAAACGAGTTTACCCAAATTCAATCAATATGCTTTTCAACTGACATTATAATTTTATAAATTCCAAAACGTAAATACCTCAGATTAGGTATATTTTGAAAATTACACTTAAACTGTAAAATAATTTGAGTGCAATCTGCACAGTGGTAGGACAGCTGCTGACTGAATTGGGTACTTCATGAACACACTAAATAACATATTTAAGATGAACACTCACTCTCAAATGCACAAACAGCAAACTTATGGCTTCTCTTGATGAGTACAACAAACTTGGCATGAACAGAACATTTTAAGTATCCACACACTTACATATACATATCCAGATGTAAATATCAGTGCATTCAATGTGTAGCTCATGAATCTGGTAATTCTCGTACCTCCACCATATTAAAAAAAGAACAAAGCTGCTCTTGTTTAAATGTATTTTAACCATAATGCCACAATTTTTACATCAAAAATACATTTAGCATCAAAATACATTTATTTAGTCAAGACTGCATCAGTTTTTCTACAGATTTATACTAGTAAGAAGTGCATTGTCGAATAATATCCTGAACATTGTTCACTGAAGACAGTTCAACTTGCATTTGTTCGTTTGCTTCAAGTTCCTTCAAACCTTTCTCCACATCTACGTGCGCACAGCATTGGCTTTATGAAACGACCTGCTGTGCCAATAGTCAGGGTTATCGAAAGCTTTATGTTCCATCCCTGCTTGCGCTTTTAAATACTCTCCCGGCCCCGGGCTCCTGGGTGGGTCTGTCAGCGCAACACTCTCCTCATCTTCTCCTTCCAGATTCTGGTATTCAGCTGCCGACGCTCCTCCAGCAGCCAGTGAGTCCATATCCTCATATTCATACACTTCTCCTTCCCCTCCCATTAACCCCTGAACCCTGAGCGAATTCCTCAGCCGAGGCTGACGGTTAGTGTACTGGTAGTCTTCCTCCACGTATTCGTCTTCGTCGTCTTCTGGCGAGCTTCTGAGTGGAGGATGGGAAACTGGTCTTGGGAGGTGAAGCTTGAGTACCATGTTGGCTGGTGGTCCTGCACCGCCACGGATGTCCATGTACTCGTACTGAACCTCCTGGAGATCCAGATCGCCATCTGTGTATTCTGCTTCACTAGATAGGAAATCGCCGTCGCTGTGGCTTCTTTGGTCAGTCGAGGACTGGGAGAGACCTCCGCTACTCTCCGAGCCCTCGATTGACGATCTCTTACTGGGTCTGCTGGACCCTTGAGATTTGTGATTGCTGTACAAGCCGGCAGGGTTGAAGGAGGCGCTGCGGTTGCGTGGCGGTCGCTGATTGTAGTCTTTAACCTGCCCTGGTATATGCCCGAGAGAGAGGGTCTGGTTGTTCATATACTCGTATTCTTCACCTGCAACACTGTGCGCCTCCAAAAAGTCGCCAGAGTGACCTCTTGAGAGTCTCCGTTGGGAACGTTTGCCACGTGACGATGTGAACAGAAGAGTTTCTAAAGAAAATACAAGAGATGCATTAACATGAGTACTTATATTTATGGAAGCCAATAAAAGAAGTTAAGTTAAGTTATATTTATGGGGCTTTTTGTCTTTATTTGACAGGACAGTTTAGAGCAGACAGGAAAGCATTGGGTGAAGGAGAGGGGGGGCGGTTTCGGCAAAGGACCTCGAGACGGGAATCGAACTCGGGTCGCCGGCAGCACAGCCACGCTTTATGTCAACACATTAACCACTGGGTTATTGGTGCTGACAAATAAACTAATTTTTAAAAATTGCGATTGCAACTTCATTTCGTAGAAATTTCAAGTTTAATGTACACTACCAGTCAAAAGTGCAAACAAATAGTGCAATTTTGAAATATTTTTTTTAAAAATAACTATTTTCTATTTAAATATATTTTAAATACTAACATTCTGATTTGCTGATCAAAAGCATTGATTATTATTAATATTATTATGTTGAAAATGGCTGAGTAGAATTTTTTTTTAGCTTTCTTTGATGAATAGAAAGTTCAGAAGAACACCATTTATCTGAAATAGAAATTCTTTGTAACATTATAAATGTCTTTACCATCACTTTTGATCAATTTAAAAGCATCCTTGCTAAATAAAAGCATTAATTTCTATCACCTTACCTGTTGTCCCTTATCAGTGCAAACTTATCACAAATTAAAAAGGATTCATGCCAATATTGTCCAAAAACTCACTTTTCTTGGGAGTTTCCAAACTTTTGGAGGGCAGTGCATAAATGTTACAAAAGATTTTAATTTCAGATATGTGCTGAATCTTTTTGTTCATCAAAGAATACTGAAAAAAATATTTACTCAACTGTTTTAATATGGATAAATATTTAATGAATTTTAAATATTAAATGATTTCTGAAGGATCATGTGACATTGAAGACTAATTGAAGAGTAGTGATGCTGAAAATTCAGCTTTGATCACAGGAATAAATTACTTTTTAAAATATATTCAAATAGAAAGCAGTTATTTTAAATAATAATTATTAAAAAATAATAAAATATTTTAGAATATTACTGCTTTTGCTATATGTTGGATCAAATAAATGCAGGTTTGGTGAGCAGAAGAGACTTCTTTAAAAATCTTTTGACTGGTAGTGTTTTTGCAACTTTTTTTAAAGATTGTTTTTTGAAAGAAGTCTCTTACGTTCACAAAGGCTAATATTACAGCAAAAACTGTAATATTGTGAAATATTATTACAATTTAGAAGAATTGGTCTTATATTTTAATATATTTTAAAATGTAATGTAAAAATAAAAAAAATTAAAAATATAAAATATGTTTTTGAAAGGTAGTATCGGTTTCCAAAAAAAAAACACTTTTAACATTGATAATAATAAGAATGTTTCTTGAGCAGCAAATCAGCATATTAGAATGATTTCTGAAGAATCATGTGACACTGAAGTATGACGTAATGATGCTGAAAATTCAGCATTGCATCAAAGGAATAAATTACATTTTAAAAGATATTTTAATAGAAATCAGTACATTTAATTTGTAATAATATTTCACATTATTACTGTTTTTACTGTATTTTTGATCAAATAAATGCAGCCTTGGTGAGCATTAGAGACTTCTCTCAAAAATATTTTTAAAATCTTAGGGGTTTTTTTGGTTTGTTTTGACCAGTAGTGTATGTCATAATTGTTATATTTCAGAATGTGATGTCTCACAACGTAAAATTTATGTCTTATTTTAAACATTATCTCATAATTATTTTTTCACGTTGATCTCATTTGCTTATCCTCACCTTTCTCTGGACTTTCACCAAATCCAGGCAACACATATCCATTTTGGTCCTCTTCTCCTTGAGTCCCTGTGGAGGCTGTTTCCGGAGGTCCTGACAGGCTGTCCCGCTGTGACATGTAAGCGCTGTCCTCACGATGTGTGACCCTCCTCATGCTGCCAACCATCGGGAAGTCCTCGTTCATTTCCAGCTCCACCGCAGTTCCCCGTCCCTCCGAACTCTCAGAAACAGTGCATCCAGAGTCGAGACGAGACCGTGACGCCCATCCCGCCTACAGAAAAATGAGGTGGACAATATATTGATTGTAAGTTGTATATTAAGCCATATGCTCTTAGATATGTGCATTACTTATCCAATATTCATTCATAACAAATCAAATGTACTTTTTATGTGGATGGTTTTAGCCTTAAAGTAATGCGATGAAATTGAGCTTTAGATATGATGAAACCTCACCTGTACTGTGCTCTCCAGACCAGGGGTCATTGGTAGATATCCAGCAACATTGGATGGAGTTAGACTTGACTGAAAGTGTTAAAAAGATATTACATTATTCATAAAGCCCCCACAAATCATCTAAACATATGCAATCTTGTTCAAAATTTTGGGATCGGTATGGATTTTTAAAGAAATGAATACTCTAATGCTGTAAGGATGCATTAAATTGAGTAAAGGTTTTTATATTGTTGCAAAATAGTTCTATTTCAGATAAATTATGTTCTTTTGAACCTTCTATTTGAGTCCTGAAAAATAACTATGAGGGTTTCCGCTAAATTATTAGGAGGCACGTGGTGTTTAGCACTGATATTATTAAGAAATGTTCTTTCTCGAGTAGCAAATCAGCATATTAGAATGATTTCTGAAGGATCATGTGACACTGAAGACTGAAGTAATGATGCTGAAAATTCAGCTTTGACCAAAGGAATTAATGACATTTTAAAATATATTAAATTAGACAACTGTCAATTTAAATTATAATAATATTTCGTAATATTACTGTTTACATTGGTTTTTATCAAATACACACAGACTAAGCAAGCACAGGAGTGGCTTCTTTCAATTATATTACAAAAATCTAACCAACCCCAAATATTTTTGAGTGGTGAATAATGTACATTAGTCTACTTTCAAACCATCACATATTCATAATGATCAATGAAAACGCACCCGATGAGAATCTATACGCAATCTTCTGGATGGTGTTATATAGCGTGGCATGTCTGTTGTATCTTCCAAGACTTCATCTTCTTGTTCCTCCAGTGCCACCCCTAGAATGTCCATCTCAGTTCCTCTCTGATAGGACTCGTCTGAGGCCGGGTCAGGAGCTCTGTACTCCTCCTAGTGGTGGAACATCAATCAACAACAGTCACTCAGTTGACTGTGTAATGCAACATACAGTGAAGTAAAGAATGAAGTACTCTGTCAGTTTGACTTACTTTGATGACGAGGTATCGTGAGGGGTCTCTGGCCATTCGGGTGAACTCACTGGCTAGCTCCTTGAAAGTAGGCCGAACGTTTTCATCAATCATCCAACCTGTTAAAATAGGCCGAGAATGATTTTAATGTTATGGCCGATAACCAATATATGGCAGATAATTAAATTGTATATTATTTTGTCAAATACATAAAAAACCTAAAATAAATAATTTTAAATGCTACAAGTGAATTTTGTCATGTGCGGTATGAAAAATGGACATTAATTCAAGATTTGCTACATAGTTCATTTTAAAATATTAATAGTGTTTTTAAAGCATGCACAATCATATTTTGTTATTGTTAACTAAAGCCGAAAAAAAAAAAGCAATAAAAAATGTAAATATTAAATAAAAATTAAGTACTACATTTTAAGCTATATTTAAACTAATGCTGTCAAATCGATTAATCACAATTAATCACATCCAAAATAAAAGTTTGTGTGTACATAATATATGTGTGTGTACTGTGTGTACTGGTTTGTTAGGACAGGACAATATTTGGCCGAGATACAACTGTTTGAAAATCTGGAATCTAAAACTAAAATAAAAAATAAAGCTAAATCGAAATACAAGTACATACAAAAGTAAAATTACTAGAACTTACACTAAAAAATAAAATGAAAATTTTAAATACTAAAACACTGCAGAAATGAAAATATATATATATTTAATATGCTGCTTAAAAATTGTGCATCCCTAATTTTCATTTATATTCTTTTCAGAAACCTTTCATGCTAACATCTGTATGATAAATGAGATGGGCTCAAGTCCAAAAGCACAAGATCACTGCCACTTTGCATTATGGGTTATATGAAGACTCGACTCACATTTGACCATGACCATGTAGACATCGATGGTGCAGATCTGAGGTTGAGAGAGGCGTTCCCCTTTCTCTAACAGATCAGGCACTTCCTGTGGTCGCATAGCAGAGTAAGGCTCCGCCCCATATGACATCATTTCCCACACTGTCACACCTACAGATAGAGTGACCTTTTGTTGAATCATCAGCTCCAATGTGCAGTTTTACAGTACCATTTTCTCATGTGACACATGGACTCACCATAGCTCCATACATCACTCTGATGTGTGTATCTGCGGAACAAGATGCTTTCGAGGGCCATCCACTTAATCGGCGTCTAGAAAGGACAAACATTAGGAAAAAAGTTGAATTTTCAGCATCATCACTTTAGTCTTCAGTGTCACACGATCCTTCAGAAATCATTCTAATAGGCAGTGTGACTTGGACGTGTGCTTTACCTTAATTTCATTGAAGAAGTATTTCTTGTCATCAGGGTAGAGGAGATCAGCGATGCCGTAATCGGCTATTTGAACCATAAAGTCGCTCTTGAGCAAAATATTGCGGGCAGCCAGGTTCCTGTGGACCATTCGCTGCTCCTCTAGATAGTACATACCCTTGGAGGGAGCAAGCGAGGAAAGATTTTAGTTGTTTAAGTGGGCTTGGAACGATCTGAATACTTCGAAACGCACTTTGTTTTTCTCTCACCTTGGCAATCTGCACACACCAGTTGAGCAGTCTCTGCGGGTTGAGGCTTTCTCTGCGCTGCCGAATGTGTTCCAGCAAAGAGCCCTGCGGGCTGAGCTGAGTGACCAGCTGCAGACTGGGCCCTGGACAGATGCCTAAGAGCCGCACTATATACGCGTGGTCCAGACTCCCCATAGCCAACATATGCTGCAAGACAGAAAGAAATTACTGAGGATGTCATTTTGTATGTTTTGTGTGGTTGTCTTGTAAAAGATACTGATGAATGGTTAAAATTCCGACAGATTAGTACAAATAAATAGTCATCAGTTTCTAATTTAAAACCTCTAAAAGTCACTATGAACAAAAAAATTAAATTAAATTAAATTAAATTAACAGTAATTTATTATCACAGAACAGTCCGTACAATTCAATTTAAAAGTTTGGGGTCAGTACAAATTTTAGGTTTTTGAAAAAGTCTGCAAAAGTCACCAAGTCTTCATTTATTTGATCAGTACTACAGTACAAACAGTAATATTGTGAAATATTATTACAAATTAAATTTAAAAGGTATTAATGAATGATTAACATTCTGACACAGTAATACAAATGAATAGTCATCAGTTTCTAATTTAAAGCTTAGAAATATCTAAACAATTAATGAGATGAAATGAAATGAAATAAAATTAAATTAAAAGCAATTCTGTTCATTATTACCACAGGGCAACCCATAGACTACAATTTAAAAGGGGTCAATAAAACATTTTTAGTTTTTGAAAAAAGTCTCTTTTGCTCACCAAGGCTGCATTTATTTGATCAAAACTTCAAAACTACATTAAAAACAGTAATATTGTGAAATATTATTACTGATTAAATTTAAAAGGCACAAATTACAAATTAAATTTAAATGAATGGTTAACATTCTGACATAGTAATACAAATTAATAGTCATTAGTTTCTAATGTAAAACTTTTAAAAGTCTAAAAAAATTTAATTAAATTAAATTACTTTTTTTTTTAACAAGTTTTTAGTTTTTGAAAAGTCTATTTGCTCACCAAGGTTGCATTAATTTGATCAAAACTTATTAAAATATCTTTCAAATATAATTTATTCCTGTGATGCAAAGCTGAATTTTCAGCATCATTACTCCAGTCTTCAGTGTCACATGATCCTTCACAAATCATTCTCATATGCTGATTTTCTGCCCAAAAAACATTATTATTATTATTATTATCAAAACTGTTGTGCTGCTTAATATTTCTGTATTAATATTAATATTTTCATTTTTATATTCTAAATTAAATAAAATTTTCCAATAAACATAATTTATTTAAAATATAAATCTTTGTAACACTACAAATGTTTTATTGTCACCTTTGATATTTTCAGAATAACTGCATTAATTAAAACAGTATTGCATGTATATTTGTCAAGTTCTTCATTTACTGTAAATCTCTGTAAATTAAATGTGTATAAAAAATATGTGCATTTTATACAAAATAAATAAATAAGTAACATTTATATAAAATAATATAATAAATAAAATACATATATAAAATTAATAATAATATTAATTAACTAATTAATTAATTAATTAGTGTAGCATATTAGTAGTGTACATAGGCAATATGTGTATATGTGTGTGTGTGTGTGTGTGTACTTGTTTTTGCTACATTGTGGGGACCAAATGTCCCCACAAGGATAGTAAAACGTGAAATTTTTGACATTGTTAAAAAATTATTAAAAACAGTAAATGGTGTTTATCTGAAAATGTAACGATGCAAACATGTTTTATGTGAGGGCTAGGTTCAGGGTTAGGGTTGGGTTAGGGGATAAACAATATCGTTTAGTCAGTATATAATCTATAGAAGTCTATGGAAAGTCCCCACAATTCACAAAAACAAACGTGTGTGTGTGTGTGTGTGTGTGTGTGTCTCTTACATCTGTAATTTCCTGAAAGGTCTGTCGTCCTGTACGGTCTTGAATAGTCTTGATAGCCACTGGAATCTTTACAGTGTCTCCCTCTGGTATCCAAACTCCCTGTGAAGAAACAAATGAAATACAGTTAAAGTAACAGAGTAATAGTCAGAAGAAGAAAGAAAACATGTATTAGCAGAACACCTGGAGGAAAAGCTTCAGTAAGTGATATGAGCTATTGTCAGGTTTCGGGATGAGCTCATGTAATGACATCAGAGCGTGTAAGTACCTTGTGCACGGTGCCGAACACTCCGGAGCCGAGAGGTTTGATCTTTCGTAGTTCAGACCCCCGCAGAATCCGTGCATGAACCTTCACGCCTTTTTCTCCAGGTTCCAGTGGTTCAAAACTCTAAAACACATTTTGAAACCGTATAAAAATTCACAACACTTCAACGATTCCATTTGTTGCTTCATATGTGAATCTGTACACACCTCCCCACTCTGCAGATATCTCCTCATGGCTCGTTTTCTGCGTATGGCGACACTTCTGCGATACAGGACGGTCAGCACAAACACTGAGAATGCGACCAGCACACCGAATATAACGCTTAGCACTATTGCTGTCACAGGCAACCTGAAATACAAAATACACAATTACACATACTGACAGGGAGCTGCAGGCGGTACGTCACACCAGCAGGGGGAGACACCTACCCAGCATCTGACCTGGATGAATCCACACAATCATTCTCACCTGGACCTAAACATCTGAGACAGAAAATATACAAAATGCATCTTTAATTGATTTGCAAAAATATTTCAATAGTTACACATACATTAGCATATTAGAATAAATTTATAAATTATAAACTTAGCTTTGCATAACATTTTTTACATATATTAAAATAGAAATCAGTTTGTACAGTATTCCAAAATATTATTGTTTTTATAATTTTTTAAAATATATTAAAACAGAAATTAGTTTGTAACAATATTTCAAAATATTACTGTTTTTACCTTTTTTTAATATTTAAAATATATTTTTAAATATATTAAAATAGAAATCAGTTTGTAACAATTTTCAAAAATATTACTGTTTTTACATTTTTTTAATTTAAAAAATATATATTTTTAAATATATTAAAATAGAAATTAGTTTGTAACAATATTTCAAAATATTACTATTTTTACCTTTTTTAATTTTTTAAAATATATTTTTAAATATATTAAAATAGAAATTAGTTTGTAACAATATTCCAAAATATGACCATTTTTACATTTTTTTATTTATTTAATATATATATATATATATATATATATATATATATATAAATGTATTCAAATAGAAATTAGTTTGTAACATATTTAAAAAAAATGTAATTAATTTTAAATATATATTTTTAAATATATTAAAAAAGAAATCAGTTTGTAATAATATTCCAAATTATTACTTTTTTTAACCATTTATTAACATTTATTTAAAATATATATTTTAAATATATTAAAATAGAAAATTAAAATACAAAACACTTTGTAACAATACTTCAAAATATTACTGTTTTTACCTTTTTTAAAAATATATACTTTAAATACATTTTTAAATATATTTAAATAGAAATCAGTTTGTAATAATATTCCAAATTATTACTGTTTTTACCATTTATTTAAAATATATTTTTAAATATATTAAAAAAGAAAATTAAAATACAAAACAGTTTGTAACAATATTCCAAAATATTGTTTTTACCATTTTTACAATTTATTTAAAATATATTTTATAAATATATTACAATAGAAATCAGTTTGTAACAATATTTCAAAATATTACTGTTTTTCCTTTTTTGGTAAAATAAATGTACCCTTGGTAAAATCTAGTCATCCCCAAACTTCTGAACATTTATTTTGTAAATCTGCACATTTATGCTTGTGAGAAATAAACTGATCACTACATCTCATACTATTTCAAAATTAATATTCCTAATTTACTTTAAATCCATTTTTTTCCTTCTTTTTTTATTCCCCACCTGGCAATCTGAATTTTTTGTAAAAACTTACGAATAATTGCGAACCAAAAAATAAAATGTGAATAAAATATGTGCACTTTATGCATATTAACTCTTTACTTGATATAATGTATTGCACTTTTTGACATTCCTCACCCCAGTGTGCAGTTGGCATGGCATGGTTGGCATTTGTGCTGGCTGTTGGAGAACTTATAAATGATAAGTCCATTTTCCCCCTGAACGCCCTCTGGACACGAGGACACACAGTATGGCCCGTCCTGCAAATGTGCACATGCTACGCACTCATCAGCACCCTGCAGGAAGAATGAGACGGGGAGATTATTTAATAAATCAAACAATCTGTGCAAACAGTGAAAGACATTCTATCAGACAACAGTAGATTACCGGTCCTGTGCAGGTGTGTTTGCCGTCCTGCACCGCACACTCCTGGTGACACAGCAAACACTCTCTTTTAGGTCCGGCAAACTCTCGTTTTTCACTGTAGAGAGCAGAAGAGATCATTCAGAGGTCTGAAAATCTCCTATAGTTCTCGCAGTACTAAATCACGGTGTGTTGTTTCCTTTGTTGTTACAGCACACATTAAAAACAGCAGCACTCACTGGGTGTGTCTCAGTTCACTCCCTAAAGTTCACTGCCTAGTTCTATAGTTCTTAGGACTATTTCATTACAGGGCACTGAAATTTTCATTCCAGATTGCTCAGTGTCACGTTTTCTGTAGTCTCTTAGTCAGCATTAAAAGGTGACAAATAGTTACAATCTAATTAATTATATTATGTGGCAAAATAATAACTACACTTAAGCCATTATTGTGTTAGATGTGAAAAGCTTTTTACAGGCATTACAAAAAGAAAGAAACATTGAATAAGTAATGATAATAAATACATATTAATCTTTTTTAATAAGTATTATACAATAATGAATACTGAAATATGATTTTTTTTTAAATGACACGCTATAAAACTAAATTCGCCTTAGTGAGTGAATCATTCATTAATTCAACCGATTCGTTTAAATGGCTGATTCATTCAGAAATGAAGCAAGTGACTGTCTTTATGAATAAGTCACTGAATCATTGGCTCACTCAATTTGTTAAAGGAATAGTTCACTTCCAGAATGAAAATGTCCTGATAATTTACTCACCCCAATGCAGTGATGGGAATAACGGCGTTATAAATAAACAACATTATTTTTCTCGTTACTATAATTTATTATAACATTATCATAATTTTATTTATCAGTTCATCTGAATGGGTGCTCAGTGTACTTGTATTTGACGAACCATAAACTCTAGCGTGAAGGCACATGACTAGCCGTCGTTTTAAATCAAACACACAAAGAAAGAAGCAAGAGAGTCTTATATACCATGTATACATGTAAACGTTATTCTTTGCTGTATTTTCCTGTCAAAATAATAAAGTTCCTTTGGAATTCTTCCGCTTTTAAGAACTACCGGTTTCAATCGTAGTAGGCGGAAAATAATGCGCAAACAGCGGTCTCATTGGCTGGCGCTTACCTATTATCGTCCCTGTTTTGATTTTTAGCAAATCAGTTTGAGCGAACTCAGATTCCTGATTTCCAAATAGTTGTATCTCAGCCAAATATTGACCTATTTTAAACAAACCATACATCAACAGAAATCTTATTTGTTCGGATTTCAGATGATGTATAAATCTCAATTTCAACAAATTGACCCTTATGACTGGTTTTGTGGTCCAGGGTCACATATCAGATATGTAATGTTAGTCTGGTAAGTAAACTAAAAATTGATTCATTTAACATATTTAATACTGGGGACATCCAAGTTATTTGACATATTTGAAATTTTTTTTAAAAAGTAACACAATAGTTACTTTCCCTGGTAATTAGTTAACTCCGTTACTATTTGTGAGAAGTAACTAGTAACTATAACTAATTACTTTTTAAAAGTAACATGCCCATGTCATCCAAGATGTTCATGTCTTTCTTTCTTCAGTCGAAGTTTTTGAGGAAAACATTCCAGGATTTTTCTCCATATAGTGGATTCAGTGGGAGCCAACAGGTTGAAAGTCCAAACTGCAGTTTCAAAGCAGCTTCAAAGGGCACTACATGATCCCATTCGAGGAACAAGTGTCTTATATATAGCGAAACGATCGGTCATTTTCTAAGAAAAATTCTAATTTATACACAGAGGAAGTACACATGCACTGCATGTAACTTTTCCAACATGATTATGCAATACGTAAAGACATGCATGCATATCGCAGACCTAGTGCAAGACGAGCATTTGTGGTTAAAAAGTATAGAAATTTTTCTTTTTTTAAGAAAATGACAGATCGTTTTGCTAGATAAGACCCTTATTCCTCAGCTAGGATCATGCAATTTGAATCTTCAACCTGTTGGGCTCCCATTAAAGTCCACTACACAGAGAAAAATCCTGGAATGTTTTAATTTCTTTTTGACTGAAGAAACAAAAACATGAACATTTCGGATGACATGAGGGTGATGAGTAAATTATCAGAAAATTCTGGAAGTGAACTTCTCCTTTAAAAAACGCAGATTTATTCATGACGGACAACAGTAAGAGGTATAAACACACACACATTTTCTACTACTACTAATTGCCTTTTAACGTTATTTTTTCCATAATTAATCACATTAAATTTACACATTCAACTTACGCTCTAGTTACAAACACATATTTCATACACTTTAACTACTACAATGCATGTATGATGGATGTAAAAAAAAAAGATGCATGTAAAAAAAAAAAAAAAAAAAAAATTGGAACTAGAAAACAGAATGAGACACAGCCATTGTCCTATACTGACCCTGACAGGAAGTTGCATTGTGGTACACATGTTCCTCCTCTGCTGTAGTTCTTGCAAGACACACACTGATCGGGTCCTGGACCCCAGCATCCCTCAGATGAGCACAGGGGATCACACACATGCCCTTCCTCAACTGTAAAAACACACAGAAACTATGAATATATTGTTAATTGGCAATAATGAATAACAATTTGTTTTTATCCCAAATATTTTTAGAATGTTTTAAATTCATGCCACTATCAGAATTAAAGGGACAGCGCACCCAAAATGAAAATTTGATATTCTGGAGCTCATCAAACAGTTACACTTCTCACTGACTTCTATTGTAAGTCACCCACTTTTTTGTGCTGAAACCTGTTTTGTTACCAACATTCTTCAAAATATCTTCTTTTGTGTTCTACAGAAGAAAGAACATCCTACATGTTTGGAATTACAAGAGGGTGAGTAAAGAATGACAGAATTTTCATTTTTGGCTGAACTATCCCTTTAAAACCATTGCCCTAATGACTAACTAGTTGTTCAGAAGTAGTCAGTTTTAATACATATGTACTCACTGCATTGCTCTTGTGGGTGGTTGTCTTTGATGTCGAGGGGTTTCTGGCGGCGCTGGGCCCGAGGGCCGCTCCCAAACAGACGTGTCCAGTTCACAGTGTGGTGATAACAGAGCTGCTTGTTTCCTGTGATGTAGATGCCTCCGTCACCAATCCGTTTTAGTGAGCGAAGACCCAGGGACTTCAGTGAAGGAATCTTCATCACCAAAAGAGCGTAACCCCTGAGAGAGAACATGTGGAATAGGTCATTTGAAAAATAAAAGACAAATTAAATTACATGGTTCTTAAAGTCAACGTGAAATGAACTGAGCACTATTTTATCAGTGCATGTGATTCTAAAGATAAACTACTTAATTTGTCTCATTTAGAAATACATCAGTTAACGAATTCAGTTTATTCAGGTCTGTGGTTGTTTTTTTGTTTTTTTTGAAGTATCTAATTCCACCCAGGCTGCATTAATTAAAAAAACTGATTTAATGCATCCTTGCTGAGTAAAAGTACTAAAGAAAAACCATATTAACTCCAAATGTTTGAATAGTAGTGTATGTCAGATAAGGAACTTAATGTTACTGTGAACACCCATTTCATGTTGACTTTAAGACTCTTGAAATCCCAATCCAAATCTTTGCAAAATCCAAAACAAGATAAATCACCAATACTGCTGCCATGTACTTTCATTAAGACTCTATACAACTAATTCAAATAACATCTCAAGAGCCTCATTCATGATCATCAGGCAAAATCATTATTGTAAATTAACTTTTTAATGATCGACAGAAATGTTTCCGTGCAAGATTCCCAACCACCAATCTGAAGCTTGGAAATACCACACCACCAAGCTTATTGTAAAGCACTTATAACTAATGCAAAATATGAGATTTTAATGATTTATTTAGGAATATATAGAACAATTAAACACAGAGAGAGAAAAAGCAGTACAAGCTAAAAGCTGAACACACAATCCTACCTCTTAGTGCTTATTCCTCTGAGGAGAGAACAAGAAACCAGTATGAAAATGAATAATGAATGTCACACAACTTTTAGAAATGTCAGGCAAAAATGATATTAGTATTATAATAATTACTTAAAAAAAAAAAAAAAAACTTTTCCAAAGAAATTTTGTAACTGAATTATGATTGTCCATACAAAAAAAAAAAAAAAAAAAAGGGAAGAAAACCTTGAACTTAAGGTTTTCTTTCTCTGATCTCTACACTACTGTACATATGGTCCCACCTTAAGTTTAAGTAAGGGATTTTTTTTTAAGTGTTTAATTTGCAACTAGGTAAATCCAACTGCTTTGAAAAGCAATAGCACCACTCCTCACATTAGGTTGGATGATTGAAACTATCATTCATGTCCGTAGCACAAACAGTGCTAATAACATGAATGCTTTATTCACCCTGATGCATTTAAGCATTAAGAAATCAGGAGATAAGGTCAGTGACTAACAAACAAAGGATGGGCGGTATGCTCACCTGTACAGAGATCTTCCCTGTATTGTTGCAAGATTTGAGAAGACAGAAAGATCTTCCAGCTCTTTAGGCCAAGACTGAATACTCAGAATATCTATCAAGTGGACAAAAGGCTGAGTTACATGGTGTATAGAGAGCGAATGGAAGAAATAGTAAAGATACACACAAAGCACACACCTGTGATCTCTCTGACAGTGTTAAAGATCTTCAGTTTCTTTGGATCAAGAGCACTAATATTATTGTAGCTGTCTCTGTGCAGGACAGAAAGACACAAAAAGGTCACTTTCTGAACAGTAAGTGACACATAATGCAAATATTTGGGTCACTTTTGGCCAAGTGGACTTTTTTTAACACCTTTCACGCTTGTACTAGTTTAATTTGTCCAAGAGGGGTATTCATGTTTGTCATTTTGTCTCAAATGCCGGTGATCTTAAATCTCACCCTCTAATTCCAGTTACAAGGAAATGCAGGCTGCCCTGAATCTTGGTGCAGTTTATGAAGCTGTCGATGTTCTGCGAGTCTACAGTCTGTCTGGAAGGTGTACCAGTGCCAACACATGCTGCACAAAGAGAAAAAAAAAAACAGAGAGATCACGATTATGCTTAAGAATGCACAAAATTGGTCATGAAGGAGACACTAATCTTTTGAGACATAAAGGAGTGGCATAAATCAAAGGTCAAAAGGGCAAAGACAAATTTATTGTACTTTTTTAGCATATTGTGTGGCAATGGTTAAAAATTAAACAATGACACATATAGTGGCTATTCAGAAAGACTAAGAAAAAGACAACAGTAAATATAGACAATGGTATTACAAGTATTACATTCAGGAAAATCTGTAAATCAGTCAGTAATTTTTTTTTTCTTGAAAAGTATGTTTTTTTCCCCCTAAAAATGTAAAAAGTTTTCTTTTTGGAGCTAGTAGGTAGCAATTTTGATTTGCTTTACATACACTACTGGTAAAAAGTTTCAAATAATTGCCATTTGTTAATGCTTTTAAATGAAGTGTCTTATGCTCACCAAGGTGGCATTTATTTTATCAAAACTACTGTGAAAACCATTATATTGTGGAAGAATTATTACAATTTAAAAGGACCTTTTTCTGTTTTCATATATTTTTTTAAAATGTTATTTATTACTGTGATCAAATCTGAATTTTCAGCATCATTACTCCAGTCTTCAGTATCACATGATCCTTCAGAAATCATTCTTAAACACTAAATTGCTGCTCAGTTGTTAAGCATTATTAATGGTGCTCAATTATTAATAATGCTTCTTATTACTACCGTTGTTGAAAGTGTTTTTTTCTGCTTAATACTTTTTGTGGAAACTGATACATTTAATGTGATACATACTGAAATAATGATGCTGAAAATGTAGCTTTGCATCACAGGAATACATTTAATATTAAAACTAAATTTAAAACAGCTATTTTAAATTGTAATAATATTTCTATTTTACTGTATTTTTGATTAAATAAATGCAGCCTTGCAAATTTTAAAAACATTAAAAATCATAACTATGCCAGACATTTGATTAGTAGTGTAAAAACAACAGAAGTCTATGGTATGCACCCATTTAGATAAACAAAGTGTGCATGTTACCTTTCGGACAGAGACCGACACATGGCTCACATCTTTTCACCCCTTTTTTATCCATCTCCATCTTGTCTGCTGGACAGCTGCTAACACACGAACTGCCATCTACAACAAAGTTAGCTGAAGTACAAGAGAACAGAGCAAGTAAGTACAAAGGCAGGATGTCAAACTCTTAAATTAACCATAAATTCGTCAAAAACCCTATTTAGGTCCCGTCGGGAGAATGGGATATTCACTTTTGACATTATAACTGATAATGCTATGCTACAGGTAAATATACTCCATGTAACACAAGGTATTACTTACTAGGGCAATGTGATACACACATCGTGCCATACTGGTATTTTGCATTAGGATTCGGTTCCAATTTGAACGTCACTTTGTTATAGATGAGAGCTTGTGGACACTGTGGCACACATGACCCTGAGTTGTTAAAATTTCTGCAGGCCTGTGAACAAATAGACACCTGAGTCAAAGCAAGCAAGTCTTGATGCATGTATCTGGCATGTTAGAGCAACACATGTTCAAGAACTGGTGTGAGTTTGTTGAACATACAAAGCAGTTGGTGTCGAGCGGCCCGGTGCAGCCTCCGGCACACTCGATGTGACAGCACTCGCTCGGACTGCGGCCAAAACAGCGGCCGTTGCACTGCGGTGCGCACACTGTCTTAGTCACTGAGAACGGAAGAGAAACACAGTGAGTGTACCTAACATTCACTATATTATGGCGAGCAAATTTTGACCTTGTGAGGACATTTTTTTGGTCCCTATGAGGAAAACAGCTTAAAAATCATATAGAATAAAGTGTTTTGAAAATATGAAATAGCAGAAAGTTTTGTGTAAGGGGTAGGTTTAAGGTAAGGCAATAGAAAATACAGTTTGTACAGTATAAAAACCATTATGTCTATGGAATGTCCCCATAAAACATGAAAACCAGTGTGTGTGTGTGTGTGTGTGCGTGTGTGTGTGTGTGTGTGCTCTGAGTTTCCAAACACTTACGGATTTGACACGAGTCATTTCCTGAACCCCAACACCGGCCCCCACAAGACTCATGACAGGGAACTAAACAGAAAATGCATTATAATGTGTAAATTTGTACAAAATCATCAGCCAAAGTAATTCAAAATTAATATCATAAATAAATCTTCAACTACATATATGTGACCCTGGACCACAAAACCAGTCATAAGTAGCAGAGGTATATTTGTAGCAATAGTCAATCGATTTTTCTTTTATGCCAGAAATCAGTTAGTAAAGATCATTAAGTAAAGATCATGTTCTATGAAGATATTTTGTGAATTTCCTACTTCCTATTTTCTTCCAGATTCAGATTCTCGGCCAAATATTGTGTCCTAACAAACCATACATCAATGGAAGGCTTATTTATTTAGCTTTCAGATGATGTGTAAATCTCAATTTAATAAAATTGACCCTTATTTGTCCCTTGATTTGTGGTCCAGGGTCACATATAAAACAGTGAACTCCTTTAAGCCTCCTGAGTTATAAAAAAGACAAAATCTGAACCTCTGATAATATTTATTTATTAAAATCAATAAAATGAATACTTTTATTTAGCAAGGCTGCACTAAATTGATTAAAAGTGACAGTAAAACATTTATAATGTTACAAAAGATTTGTATTTCAAATTGGTCCTGTTCTTTTCATCTTAAGCAAACACACATTTTCAATATTGATAATAATAAGAAATATTTCTTGAAGGATTTCTGAAGGATCATATGATGCTAAAGACTGGAGTAATGATGCTGAAAATTCAGCTTTGCATCACAGGAATAAGTTACATTTTAAAATTTATTCAAATAGAAAAACAGCTGTTTTAAATTCACTTTTTTCACAATATTATTGTTTTTACTGTCTTTTTATTAAAAAGCAGCCTTGGTGAGCATAAGAGACTTCTTTCAAAAACATAAAAAATCCAATTAGTAAAAAGATACCAATCCCAAACTTTTGAACAGTATATTAGTGTATATTATATATGTATATTGTAATGTTTTATGTATCCTTACGTTCTGGTCCGTTGTCTTCGATGATGATTTCTGCCCCACTGTCCTTCACAATGTCTAACCAGTTTATCTGCGGCGCATAGCTTAAGAATTTATTCTGGATGATCTGCACTCCACCTTCCAGGATCTCTGCAGATCATGATAAATATGAAAAATATTAAGATAAGATCAAAGACAGAATGCTAATATGTAGCTCGAAACTCTCGGAAAAAAGAAAATTATATATACAGTTGAGGTCAAAAGTTTACATACACCTTGCAGAATCTGCAAAATGTTAATTACTTTACCAAAATAGGAGGATCATACAAAATGCATGTTATTTTTTATTTAGTACTGACCTGAATAAAATATTTCACATAAAAGTTGTTCGCACAGTTGAATTTATAAAAATGACCCTGTTCAAAAGTTTACATACACTTGATTCTTAATATTGTGTTGTTATTTTTTTTAGTTGTTCATGAGTCCCTTGTTTGTCCTGAACAGTTAAACTGCCCCAGTGTTCTTCAGAAAAATCCTTCAGGTCCCACAAATTTGTTTTTTTTTCAGCATTCTTGTGTATTTTAACCTTTTCCAGCAATCACTATATGATTTTGAGATCTATCTTTTCACACTGAGGACAACTGAGGGACTCATATGCAACTATTACAGAAGGCTCAAATCAGGGTGTTATTTGTGAAAAAAGCAGTGATGCCACAATACAAGGATGTTGTGAATGTTTGCTATGGTTTTGTTAGGTGACTGTAAGGGTTTGAGTTCATAGCATAAATGCCAATATTAATGCTAAGAGATCATCATAATCACACATTACTAATAAAGAAACAGTAAGTACTGTGTTTAGATTTTAAAATACGTAACTTTCATATTGATTCCTCACATTGAGTCACAATGGACTTAATAAGAGGTTACAGGAAGGGCAGCGGAAAAAATGACACACATGTTCATTGATTCACACACTCGGAGGCACACAATGGAAAGAAAAAACTGCACGGATTGTATTTCACATTAGATGTGTCGTGTTTGCCGAAGCAGGTCGGGACATGTTCGTGCCTAACTGTAGCATCTAACGTCAATCTCCTGGAATTTATCATGAGGAACAATATAATACAGGATTTTTCTTCAAGCTATAAGGCAGTCACAGACATGCGTCGGTCCAAGTTTGGGTTTATGATGAGATAATGCTCATTTGTGGTTGAATTCTTTTAATAAACCACACACACACACACATAAATCTTTCTGTCCGTTGACTCACTCTTCCACACCGCACCCTCCAGAGAGTCTTGTTGTCATGGAAACCGCGTGGGCGTTTTGACGGAACGTGTTTCTGTGGGTGAGAATGTGTCACCTGTCACGTATGTGTGAGCGCACCTGTCAAATGTGTGAGACCCAGCTCCTTTAGTCCGTACACTCCGTCCTTCTGATAGTTGACGAGGATGGCAAGAGCGAAGCGGTCTTCGTATAGAGACGTCCCTCGGATGACTCGCAGCTGTTCGAGCGGTAGACGTCTGAACTGGTTTATGGCGATGAGGATGTAGCCCGTTACCTCACGGATAGACTGTGAAGAGGGGTTGGGTTACACATTCATAAAATGAAACAGATTCAGACATGAGCCCACACAAGATGAATCTGATTGGACTGCTGTGAGCTCATGCACACTTGTGGCCTGGTCTTTGCATCCTTCAAAGAGTTAGTTCACCCGAAAATGAAGAGTCTGTTATTAATTACACACTCTCATGTCGTTCCAAACCCGTGAGACCTTTGTTCATCTTCCGAACACAAATTAAGATATTTTTGATGAAATCTGAGAGCTTTCTGACTCTTCATAGACAGCAATGCAACTGAAATGTTCCCAGGCCCAGAAACATAGTAAGGACATCGTTAAAATAGTCCATGTGACATCAGTGGTTCGACTATAATTTTACGAAGCTGTGAAAATACTTTTTGGAATGACATGAGGGTAAGTAATGACAGAATTTTCATTTTTGAGTGAACTATGCCTTTAAATCCTACAAACGTCGTTGTGTTCCTCACCTGTAGGAATGAGAAATCGCGGTTGTGCTCCATCTGTGTGATCTCCAGGTTTCCTATGACAATCTTGCAGCCCGTGTACATCTCCTTCATGAGCTTGTACTGGACCTCAGAGCTTCCTGTCACACTCAGTGAGTTCTGCGTGCCTGTACATACTGTAAAGAGAGAAAGAATAAATTTATTGTAGCAAAATTTTTTAAAGGAATTTTTAAAGTTGTGAAAAGATGCTCTTATGCTTACCAAAGCTGCGTTTATTTGATCAAGAATATAGTTAAATTGTGAAAAATTATTACAATTTGAAACAACTGTTTTGTATTTTAATGTATTTTAAAATGTAATTTATTTCTGTGATGCAAAGCTGAATTTTCAGCATCATTACTCTAGTCTACAGTGTCACATGATCCTTTAGAAATCACTCTAATAAGCTGATTTGCTGCTCATGAAATATTTTTTTGGAATCCATGATATATCATTCAACAATATTTAACTTTTTTAACAATATAAATGTCTTTGCAATCACCTTTCATCAATTTAATGCAACCTTTCCTGAATGAAATACTGTTTGAACAGTAGTGTATATAATACATTTCTACTGAAAAGAAATATGTATGTTCAAAAATGTTTGTATGATAACTGCTACAGTACATAATATCTATCATATTACTCGGTGTTCTATGATAATATTTAATACTTCATCTCTATTTATATATTTATATGGTTAAAACCTTGTAATTAGTGGGATAATGACCAGCGATTGTGCATTAGCACAAATAATTCAAAACAGGGTCATTATTTACAGACTGAATGCACATTATGCCCTATTTAATGTAAAAAATGCCCTTTTGCAATACCAGTCAAAAGATTTTTCAAGTTTTTTAAAGAACTCACTTTTTTTTTACCCAAAGTACAGCAAAAACAGTACAATTTTGAAGTTTTACTATTTAAAATAACTGTTTTGTAAAGAAGGCTTTACATAAAAGACGGCTTGATGAGCAAAAGAGACTTCTTTAAAAACATTAAATATCTTACTGTTCAAAAACTGACTGGTACTGACTGTATTAATGCTCATTTCATGCCCATTTATACATTAATGTGGCAAGAAGCCTTGTAATTAGTGTAATAATTGTATGATCTCAGCTAATATGTAATATTTCATGGCCATTTATGTATTTATGTAGTAAGAAGCTTTGCAATTACTATGATAATAACCAGAAACTGTATATTATCACAAAAATAACTTGCCAGGGATCATTATTTACAATAATGGTTAAATGATTTTCATATTATGTCCTATTTGATGCAAAAGAAATCTCAAAATGAGTATCAGCTGATGATCAGCTGTTGTTTTTATTGCATTGTTGTTCATATAGTGATATCAGGAAGGCAAGCTAAAAGGTAAAACACGACTGAGGGAGTTTGAGGTAAAACTGTTTTGCATTTCAAATTTTGCCCTTGGTTCAAATCTGCCATGGTCAAAACAAGCCATCAGGGTGGGTGTCTAGGAAAAAACGTTCTCATTAATACTTATAGGTACTCAGAAATGCCCTCAGGAGCCTTTACAGATTAAGACTCAAAGAAGAGTTCTTCTGAGAATATGGTCCATGCATTTACGACCCATTAGGATCAGAATGCAGGTTAAATAGAGCATATGAGATTGCAGAGCACGCATCCATAATGGTAAGTGTATAGAAGTGATTCTGTTCTCGTTAATAAAGCAATGTACTGAAAAGCACAGACGCTTGCTGATAACACACGCATATTGTAAACTCTTAACAGCATTACAGAGTCCAACAAATGGGTCTAAAAGTCTCTTGCGAAAGACAAACAGGTGTTCGGTCCAGCCACACAGGTGTGGTGTGTCGATCAGACGTTGTGTTGATATGCTTTTCAGAAATCATTCTTAAAGGTCCAGGCTGTGTTTAGAAACCTTTTAGCTCTTATCAAACTTCTCCTTTGGTAAACGCAGAGAAGGCTCAACACAGACACAGTGCAAACACAGATTATGTATTATTTTTTTATATATTGTAAGTTTATAGTTTTTGAACTAGATTAGGATTTTATTTTATATTTTCACTTTAATTTTAGTGTTTTATTAATTTTGTTGTCTGTTTTTGTATAGTTTTATTTAAGTAAAACTAACTGAAAAAGAAATTAAATAAAGTAATGTTAAGTTTTGTTATATATTATATTATATCTTGTGTTATTTGTTTTTTTAAGTGTTATTTTTAGTTTTAGTTAACTACAATAACCCTGAATCACAGAACAGCGAGATACTGGAATTGGTATGTTTTCATAAATTCTATTTCCCCTTGGTACAAAACACATGCTAAGCAAATACAGTCTTGCTTTTAACACATACAGTTCCCATACAAAAGATACGTGTACTGAGAACTTGAACTGATAAGATCTGGAGTTGAACTTTAAGGTGTTATGGCCTACAATGGGACAGGTAAGGCCAGTAATGTCAGAAAAGGCTTCAAACCATCAGTTAAACCAGAAGTTTGTGTTTTAAAGGTAAAACGTTGAACTTTTGCCTCCTCAGATTATTCTCTTGAGGAAAAAGACCCCAGTAATCACACTAAGCTCATATCTACCAACACACAAAGTCTGCAATCAAATGTCTAACATACAGTAACATCTGAGCTATATTCACATTCATTTGACTTCATTTAACTGCTGTATGTCAGCACATGCCTCATTTATTAAATTTAGACTACTGTGAGACGTTTGATCTGAGAAACTTAAAAAGTTGCTGCTTGAAACATAACTGCCAGCTCGTGTTATGAAATAGCAACCTCTGAGCACTGCAGTTGTCCTGTAGGTTTAAGTTCACAGAAGCCATTAAATGAAGGCAGCAACACTGCAGTCCACCTGTAATGTTCCTAAGAACTGGAGCCTTAAAACAAACAACCGCAAGTCAAGAATCATTTAACTCCCCTTGTGAAAAAGAAGTCTGCACAATTGTTCTGAATGTGCACTTGTAGTGTACTTCAAGTATTAAAAGCATTTGATTTGAAAAGCTATACTTGCAGAAAACATAAAAATAATCAAATAAAATGACACTTAAGTTTAAAGTACGCACTACACTGTCAAAAAATCCACAGACAAACTGCTAATGTACTCGCAGAATATTTCCATACATTTCTTGTCAAATTTACAGACATTTTCCTAAAACATTTCCCTAAAACACAACACAAGGTAAAACACCTAGGCCATTAACACAATAGATTGGGCCGTATTGTTACAAACTTTTCTTAGAGTGTACAGTATGTTTCTTAGCATACTTAAGTACACTTTTAAAATGAAACTAAACATTTTACTAGTACATTTTAAATTATTATGTTGTAATAAACTTTTAGCATGCAAGGAAGTACACTTATTTTGACTAACATAATAAAGTGCATTCAAAGTACTACTAGATAACCATAAAAGCTTGCCAGTGCACTTGTCAGTAACCATATTTCATATATATATTTATAAATACAGTTGAGGTCAAAAGTTTACATCCTCCTTTCAGAATCATTAATTATTTAACCAAAATAAAAGGGATTATACAAAATGCATGTTTATTTAGTACTGACCTGAATAAGATATTTCACATAAAAGTTCAAACACTCACTGATGCTCCAGAAGGAAAAACCATGCACTAAAATTTGTCTTATTTTGCATAAATATCATGTTTCGTCCATTTAGTACTGCCCTTCAGAGGCTACAGAAGATAGTTACATGTTTCCCAGAAGACAAAATATGTTTCATTTAACCTGATCTTCAAATTTAAATAGTTTTAACCCCCCGGCTCTTAAAGCATCGTGTTTTCTTTCTGAAGCATCAGTGAGTGTTTGAACCTTCTGTAATAGTTGCATATGAGTCCCTCAGTTGTCCTCAGTGTGAAAAGATGGATCTCAAAATCACACAGTCATTGTTGGAAAGGGTTCAAATACACAAAAATGCTGAAAAACCAAAGAATTTGTGGGACCTGAAGGATTTTTCTGAAGAACAAAGGGCAATTTAACTGTTCAGGACAAACAAGGGACTCATGAACACCTATCACTAAACAAAAAAACACTGCTGTGGATCATTCAGGTAACAACAGTATTAAGAATCTAGTGTATGTAAACTTTTGAACAGGGTCGTTTTTATAAATTCAACTATTATTTTCTCATGTGGACTATATGTAAACATGTTTTATGTGAAATATCTTATTCAGGTCAGTACTAAATAAACAATAACATGCATTTTGTATCATCCCTCTTATTTTGGTAAAACAGATTTCATGAGTATACTTTTTTCACAAGGCTCTCTATCATAGTGACAGAACATGTTTTTGTAAATATGATTAAAATGCATGTCTTTGATGTTGCACCTCATGAGTCTTTAAAGGAGAAGTCCACTTCCAGAACAACAATTTACAAATAATTTACTCACCCCCTTGTCATCCAAGATGTTTATGTCTTTCTGTCTTCAGTCGTAAAGAAATTATGGTTTTTGAGGAAAACATCTCAGAATTTTTCTGCGACTTTATTGGTGCCCCGATTTTGAACGGGGCTGTCACGTGATGAACGAACAACTCAAACCCAAAAACTTGTCAGATAAGAGGTGAGGTGAGCTAATCATAGACTAAAGACCCAGGTAAACAATGAATTAATCTTTTCTGTTTCTTATAGCATTATAGTTTTTTTTAGTTTGTAGTGTAATCAACGTTTGTGTAAACAGTAGATGTGTTAGGGAAGTAACACGTAACATTTTAATTATATTTTGCTAAAATGAATGAAATGACACAAAAAAAGATTTGTTCATTTTGCTGAACAAGACTCAAAGGTCTGAGTCCGTAAAATGATCCGAACTTCCCATCACTACTACGAATCACATCTAAGTTCATCGTCTGTGTGCTAAAAAAGGTAGAGTATACAAATTTTTATTTTCCGAAAAAAATGACCGATCTTTTCGCTGGATAAGACCCTTCTTCCTCGCTGGGATCATTTAGAGCCCTTCGAAGCTGCATTTAAACTACATTTTGGAAGTTCAAAATCGGGGCACCAATAAAGACCATTACGTGGAGGAAAATCCTGAAATGCTTTCCTCAAAAACCATAATTTCTTCACAACTGAAGACAGAAAGACATGAACATCTTGGATGACAAGAGGGTGAGTAAATTATTTGTGAATTGTTGTTCTGGAAGTGGAGTTCTCCTTTAAGATGCGTTAAAAGAGAATTAAGGGGATAGTTCACCCCCAAATAAATTCTCACCCTCAAGTTGTTCAAAACCTGTATGAATTTAGTTCTTCTGCTGAACACACAAAGATATTTTGTCTGAAAAAAGTGGGTTAAGTTTTTGGTCACCACTGACTCTTTCAAAATATCTTTTATGCTCAATAAAACAAAGTCAGTCACATATTTGGAATGACATGAGGCTGAGTAAATGAGTGAGTAAATGTTAATTTTTGGGTGAACTATCTCTTTAAAAAGTCTATCCCATTTTAAAAAAGTTAGTTCACACTTTAAACGCATGAACGTGTTGATGTGAACGGCCCTCAGTCTGTGCACTCAAGTGTACAGACAATGATACAAAGCACCCATTCAACCAGAGCGCGAAAACAAGTGTAGGAACCCGCCAAACGCTCACAAAAGACACACAGTAGCTTCAACTAACAGGTTCACATCACAGGTACGAAAAACAAAAGCCAGGGGAGGTCTAAATCCGCACACAACAGACAAGGCTTAGCTGTCTGGTAAACAGAAACTTGGCCACGGTCACAACGAGATTAGCCAAACCTGCCTGATTGGTTCTCACGAGCATGAATACACATAAACCTACACATTAATGTCTTAATAATTTATTGTCATTAAAGGGTCAGCTAACACACAACACATAGGCATGCACACACACAGAAACCATGCCTAGCTTAATGACTTTGTTTTGCACCTAAAAGCCACTTAAAGTTACAGGTTACTCCTGTTCCCCAGGCAAAAAATTACTTATCTGGATTTATCAGACACATGTCTGTGTATGTGAGTATGTGTGCATGCAATCCGGGATGCCGCATTACTCACACAAAAGACACAGTAAATGACTGTAGTAAATAGTAAAGGACAATACTTCCTGGTGTTGCTTACTTTTTAATCACCAAAATGATTAAGTGAAAGATGAAGTGTTTTGCTACTGTGGCATCTACAGTATTTAATATCTTATTCAATAGGTTCCATAGAAGATTAAAGGTTTTTATTTTTTCAAGACTTGGGCCTAAATGTTCACTGTTCACTCAAATGATCCTTTGACGTAAACCAAGAGTTTGGCAGAGCTCAAATCTGAGTATTTCCATAAATGAATGTGCAATGAATGTGGAGGCGACAGCAGAAACAGAGAGGCTACACACAGTGCGCTTGTGAATCTATTCAACACTTCCGAAGGAGTATGCCTTGAGTATGCGTGTGGGAGCCTTCAACACACACTGTACTACTCATACTGACGTCTTCAAATCCACTCAGAACACTTCACAAAAATGTAAAAAGGTCGACAACTGCCGTAATCTTCACAGGACATTTGACATATATCTTTCTGTATGACTCAAGTGCAATGGTCATTTGAAAACTATGCATTCACATACTAATAAAATAAGTCATGCACCGTATGGATTTCTAATAAACATGGGTTGGCACAGGTGTTCCTGAATACATTCTACATTCAAAAATGCTTTGCTGAGCCAACTTTATATGACATTCAGAGTCACGCTTTTCACTATAATGTTCTGTTTCGGTTCTTTGTATGTTTATCTTAGCAGCTTATTGTGAAAGAAATTATCTGTCACCATGAAAGCTATTGTGTATATAGTACATCCTGTACACCAGACACTTTACACCATTACTCCTTTAGCTAGATAAACACATTACGCTGTTCAATATGACATGAAACCTCGCAGAGAAATGATGAGTGTTATTATTAATGACAATACATTTCTTTACATATGGATTCCAGCAGAAGTAACGCTTAAAGGCATTTAAAGAAGTCATATGCACCTTTTTACAAGATGTTATATAAGTCACAGGTGTCCTCAGAATGTATCTGTGAACTTTCAGCTCAAAATATCCCACGGATAATTTATACCATTTTGAAAATGCCCATTTTGAAGCAGGACCACTCTGTTTTTGTGCATGCCTCTTTAAATGCAAATGAGCTGCTGCTTCCCTGCCCCCTTTTTCAGAATAGAGCTGTGCTTTACATACATTTCTCATATACTCTGCCAAAAAAAATCTGTTTGGTTTTGATTATCATGTCTATCATGCATTTTAAACCTATACTAATTTAAACTGTTGATACATGGTTTTCTAAAGTGTCTGTCACACGGCATGTAAGTACAAAACTTAGTTCTCTTTCATGTTTTATTGCGCTTAAACTGTCAAATACACACAAGTTTATGTTAAAAACACACAAGTTACAAAAACAAGCTAAACAGCTGGGAAAGAAATCACATGTTTATATTAGATCTGTGTGGCAGCAGCATAATATACAGTACATAAATCAATAAATGCACTGCTCTCTTGTCTCCTCTGAGGCTGGGACTCTAAATAGTGTTTAGTGCTCAACTGTGCAGCCGACAACAGAACAGTTAACATGCTTTGCTTGAACGTTTGCCATGGCGTCAGAACTGGTACACTGTTGTCACTTGAGAAAACAAAATGACTCTGCCATGGGTGGAAACATGCAAATTAAGGGGTGGAAATATTATAATAAGATCCCTGTTAAATGTAACTGGGAAAGCGAAATCTGACACGCTGATCTTTTCACATGCATGCAGAAAAAGGCTTAGAAAAACAAAGTTGCTGGGTTGTCCTTTCTCCCATTTTCTGGGTTGGTAGATGATTATAGCACTTCAACACAGAGAAAGTCAGATTTTCATGATATGTCACCTTTAAAGAAACTGTTCAGCCAAAATATAAAAAAATAATATTCTGTCTTTATTTATGGCTTGAATTTTCTATGTGACAATTGCACAGATTTTTGAGTCGGTGTTGGTTGCACATACTCAGATTTTTTAGTGTCACATTATCATTTAATTAATTTGGAGGACATCAAAAAAGTTTGATATTTTGAGATGATTTTACAACACATATTTCATCTGTCATGTGACTCCCAGCAATGTGGCACATGTTTATGTGTGAGTTTGTTGTTTTCAGAACAACCTGAAAGACTGGTAGTATGTGATCTGCAGTTGTTTACTACATGATGCTCAATGTTTCTCTGTAACAATTTACAAATCACCATGATGATAAAGTATGATTTTAAAGTATGTATAGTGTATTTCAATCTTTACTAGCCCTTGTGTCATTCCAAACAATTCATCCATGAAACACAAAAGGAGCTTTTTAAAGAAAACCAAAGCTACAGATGTTATTCACTTATAGTCATCCCCATTGAGCTGTTAGACCAAAACAATGAGTCACAATGAACAAGAATCATTTCAGTGTAATTCATAAAGTGCAATCTGTGCAAATTACGAACAGAATCTAACCAATTCATTAAAAAGATCTGATTCAAATGAATGAATCATTCATAAATCGGGCATTGTTTTTTTCCTAAACCTTTCAAGGATGCACCAAAAAAAGCTGGGATGGACATACTCCATCAAGATTTCACTAAATAACAAATTAAATTTCTGTATGCTTTATGAGATTTGGAATATAGATTTGGACTCTTGTTATGAAACTTTTTTGAAGCTTGAAAAACAAAGTTATGTCATGAAACTAGATGGTGCAGGCTGATAGGCTGTTCTAACTCATCTGATATAATCATATCATTACCGCAGCCGTTTTAGTTGAATAAACAGCCAAATATTTGGCTAATGGTTGCTGTAGCAATTGCAGCGAGCTTCAGAAAACTTCCTCCTCCCCCAGCTCCACCTGTATAGATCTGCTATGGGGTAATTTCATATATGTTATATAACAGTACAAGCTCACAGCTGGGGCTGTCATGATTCCTTGATTCAATTTGAGTACTCAATTATAAAAAAAAAATCATTGATTGCATTTTGCCCATGTTGAATAACCGGAAAATTTTGAAAGTGACGCATTCCAGGGGCGAGAATCCATAAAATGCATTGTTAGAACATTTTCTAAGGTTGCACAATATATAAAACCTATTTAAAAATCATAAAGCATAATACTAGTGTGAATTCACAAATGTTATGATTACACAATGCAGATTTAATATATGCATTTTAATTATTTATATGCCTGTAGATTACGTGCTTCTCAGAGCGGCTCCGTTCACAGTAAATGCTGCTCCACACAAACAGTTATCATTTACGTGTGTGGAGCATCTTAAATTCCATCTATGCATATTGCTTTGAGTTTGGGTTTGTTATAATTTTCCTCTGGGAATGCTATGTGCACCATTTCATCAGATTTGTAAGGTAAATCATATATAAACCTATACAAACACAGGAGAATACATCAATATCTGTTCATCGCGATTTCAAAATAAATGCTTAGTCCCTTACTCTGAGTTTACAATTTTTGATCATTACTTGCTTTTGATACTTTGCTTTTGATACCAATTATTATTGCCACATTGCTATTATATATGTATTTTTTAAGCAATTTTAACCATTTAACTGTCGCTCCCATTTTGAACATAGACGTGAAAATGCACTATTCAAACTTAAATTTGTATAATTCATGAACGAAAACATTTTGTAATATGGTTTTAATGTACATTTTCAATGGTAATGGAATGTCTGATTTTAAAATGGCTTTCAAAAGATGAATTTTGAGAATTTTTAAGTTTTCAACTGATATATAATTTCTTATGATATCTAAAGCGTGATAGGGAAAAAGTGTGACAAAGGTCAGAACTCCTGTTATGATGTAGATTTTTGAGGTGCACTCTTGTCATAAATTAATCTATTACTTTTCCTACATAATTTCTAACACAAAACAGTGGTAAAATATCTATTTAGAAGTCTTAGACCTTTCCATTGATTAATAGTTTGTCATGATTAGATTAGGATTTATTTATGATATGGTGAAGTAAACGGCGGCATCCTGTATATGGGACCGTGACAGTTAGGGGGTCAAAGGCTATTGCTTGTTTAGGTCTATTTTTATTACCTCAAAAAAAAAATTCACAGCAGCATGTCTATGGATGTATTGGCAGATTGAAATTCTCGGTACTTGCTCTGCCACAGCAGCAGCAACGTAGCAGTTCTATTCCGCCAAGACCAAACACATTAACACTGCCGTGTATGTTACCATGCTAAACTCTCAGATAGCTGTCACGACAGAAATAAAGAAAGTTGCAGTCAAATAAGATCTGAGAGATGACATGTGACTCTGTCCAGTAGGTTCACCTGTTGCCAGATCACCTGGACTACACACCTGTTGTTGTTGTTCATGCCATTGTGCTCCACCCTTCTTAGTCAACACTATTGCAGAGGCCAAAGATCAACCAGTGCATCAAATCACACCACACTCTGACTCTAAGTACGTGTGTGTGTGTGCGAGCCAAAACAAATTGTTTTCCTTGTATTGTGTACTGTTTTTTTCATGGACACTTCCTGCATCTGATAATTCCTCATTAGCCAATACAACGTGAACATACACAATTTACAAAATGCTGAATTTAACCATTGATGTAAGCAAATTTTAAAGAATTTTGTTGGAATTAACAATAAACACACACACATATTGAGTGACAACTATTTTGAAAACTGAGGTGCTCTTTGAATAAAGCCACAGCTGATCTTCTTTGTAGACAAAACCAACACCTAGACAAAATTCTAGCAAAAGCTAATGAGATTCAGTACACAAGAACCAGTAAAACGCAATTGGCATCGCAAGTTCAAACTCCTCTGTGATTCTGTTTTTCAGATGACAGCCGTTGAGTCAGGGAACAGGTTTGACAAAATCTACTGGTTGAGTCACTTATTGTTTGAACTGAGCACTGATTTAGTACAGGAACAAATCTCTCCTTTTACACTCACAGTCTAAGATGAACAAACATATCTCGCTTCGACACAATGGCACAGAAACAGGTTTTCTGAATGCATTACTGACAGCAACATAACTATTTTGGGATGTATATTGTGTAAGCACATATGGGTTTTTCAAAAACACATTTTGTTACAAATTTGTAGAGCTGTCTGCAAATGACATTATATATGTGGCCCTGGACCACAAAACCAGTCATAAGTAGCACGGGGTTTTTTTGTAGCAATAGCCAACAATACATTGTATGGGTTAAAATAATCGATTTTTCTTTTATGCCAAAAATCATTAGGATATTAAGTAAAGATCATGTTCCATGAAGATATTTTGTACATTTCCTACCATAAATATATAAAAACTTAATTTTTTATTATTTTTGCATCGCTAAGAACTACATTTGGACAACAAGGCAATTTTCTTAATATTTTGCACTCTCAGACTCCAGATATTTGTATCTCGGACAAATATTGTCCTATCCTAACTAACCCTACATCAATGGAAAGCTTATTTATTCAGCTTTCAGATATATAAGTCTCAATTTAAAAGAATTTATGACTGGTTTTGTGGTCCAGGCAGGGTCACACTATTATTCAGGCAAATTAAACTATTATTACTATTACACTTGCATGTATGCAGTGTCACTTTAGTAAAATTGGCACATGAAGATAATGCATTAGCATGCTATAGACTTAAATGCAAATGTTTATGCTGCTCTCTTATTTCCAGTCGCAGACAGGTGCATTGTGCGGAACAACAGAATTACCTTCAGGTTTACCTTCTTCCGTCTGAGCGCCCGCAGGTGAACAGAGCGCGAGACACAGAGCGAGCATCTGAAGCACAGCAGCCTTCATCTTCATCATCCTCAGAATATTCCCAATGTGAAGTCAGTCCGTCAGTCTAAGCGGACAGTTAAATATTCATGGCGAAATAAGCGTGGAAGAGATGATGCTCCCTTCACTTCGTAGACTTCAATTCTTGGCTGACGTTTTTTCTTTACGTTTTAATCACAAATGTTCCATTCATTGTCGAGCAAACGACAAAAATATCAAGTAGTCCATTTCCGTCTGTTAGTTTATAGACTATATAAAATCCTTCAGTATACGTCAGTTCAAAGCGAACACTTTGATCTAAACAAAAAATACAAAATAACAAAAAAAAAAAAAAAAAACTGAGGAGAAAGGCGACCAGAATACGGACGAGGTTAAAAGGTTTGTAAATATGAAAAGGCTCGAGTACGCAGGAATGTTGTCTCGAGGTTTGTTACCTGTTTACCTGAGTACAGGTGAACGATGCTGAACGCTGATTGGCTCTAATGAGGTGACGTCAACCGTGAAATTCCAAAGCCAGTGCACTGATTTATTTCGAACATGTAAACAAGTCATAAAGCCTTGATGGTGAACTCTTGACCATTATAAACGAACAGTGCTCTAGATTTTCCTCCGTAAGCGAAAGTCCTCACAGCCTACACAGAAAACACCGACTAGACTGTGACACATTTATGTACCAAGATTGAGCGCTCCCTCTCTTTCTCTCTTTCTCTCTCTCTCTCTTTCTCCCCTGAACAAACACACATATACACACATCCGGGCTTTGCCGTATTGATAATAATGTCATCTTGGAGTGAGGGCTCTCATTGTGTGGAAGTCAAGGCTGGCATTGTGTGCCAGTATCGTCCACTAGTTTATCAGTGTTTCTTTGATGGCTCTGGACTCACAGACTCACAAAGAGCACTTTGTGCCTCAGTTCAGATGGCTTCAGACCTCTGAGACAAAAAAGTGTTCAGAGCACAAATCTAACTGCCATAACTGGCACAATAATACATTTTAAATAATATTTTTTTTATTTATATATATATATACACTACCGTTCAAAAGTTTGGGGTCAGTAAGACTTGTAATAGTCTTTAAAGAAGTCTCTCATGCTCATCAAGGCTGCATTTATTTGATTAAAAATATAGAAAAAAACAGTAATATTGCAAAATGTTTTTACAATATAAAATAATGTTTTTTATTTTAACAAACTTTAAAATAGAATTTATTCCTGTGATGAAAATCTGAATTTTTATCAGCTGTTACTCCAGTCTTAAGTGTCACATGATCCTTCAGAAATCATTCTAATATGCGGATTTATTATTAGAATGATCAATGTTGGATAATATCAACAGTTGTGCTGCCAAATATTTTTTGGAACCTGTGATTTTTTTTTTCAGGATTCTTTCATGAATAACAAGTTTAAAAAGTACAGTGTTTATTCAAAATATAAATATTTTATAACAATGTAAATTATTTATTATTAACTTTTAATAAACTTTTAATTATTAACTTAATACATCCTTGGTGAATAAAAGTATTAATTTCTTAAAAAAAAAAAAAAAAAAAAAAACGGTAGTGTATATTTTATGTTTTTCCATTTTGAATTCTTTTGAATTCCCAAATCACACATCACTTATGAAAAAAACCCCACATAAATTCAATAATTTGCAAATAATACATTTTAAGTAATACTTTATTTTTTTCTTGTATTTTAGTTTACATATTTATTTCTTACCTTTTTTAACATTATTTTTGCAATGTATTCACCGTAGACTTCACTCTCAGACATCACATCAGTTTAATAAATAAAAGTTTTTAAAAAGTATTTTTAAGTGTTATAGTTTTTTATATTATTATAAACAGTCTAAATGTCTCAACAGTAAACAGTTGACTTTCAGAGCACATTTCACAATAATGCATTTAATCAAGAATAACTATTAATCTTTTTTTTAATTATTTTATTATTTTCACATTTTATTTCAATTTATATATATTTTTCCATTTTAATGTTTTTTTTTTGTAGCGTATTCACCGTAAACTTTATTTCAAACTTCACTCTTAGACACAAAAATCACATCAGTTTAATAATAATAATAGATTAAAAAAAAAATAAAGTTTTTAAATTATTATAAACTGTCTAAATGTCTCAACAGTAAACAGTAGACTTTCAGAGCACATTTCACAATAATGCATTTAATCAAGAATAACTATTAATCTTTTTAAAATTATTTTATTATTTTCACATTTTATTTTAATTTATATATATATTTTTCTATTTCAATGTTTTTTTTTTGTAGTGTATTCACCGTAAACTTTATTTCAAACTTCACTCTCAAACACAAAAATCACATCAGTTTAATAATAATATAATAGATTAAAAATAAAGTTTTTATATTATTATAAACTGTCTAAATGTTTTAGTAATTTTTAACAATCTTTTGTTTGTTTTTTTGTTTGTTTTTAAATACACTTTGTATTATTATCTTTAAGCTTATTCCTTATAATTCCTCAAATTCTACTTGCTCCAACAATGGATGCTACACATAAATAAAATAAAAGTGTGTTTTTATGTTCACAACATAAAATGTTTTCATATTGGTACATTTTGAACAACAAACCTTCCCCCTTGTTCTCCATTCAGACAGTATGTGAGTGTAGTCACAGTTGGAAAACAGGTTTTAAAGACCAGCTCTTCCTGCACTACCGGTATGCGAGGCACTGATTGAACAAACAAGTACTACACAGACAGACAAACAGATAGACAGACATACACACACAACAACCCTTAATGAATCTGATGCTGCTGCTGATGATTATTATTATTATTTTAATTTTCCAGGGAAATGCAGTGCATAAACAAGGTCTTTTATGGTTTGGGACACCTTACTTGTTGGTTAATATCTCACCAGCCAACAGCATTATGAGGCAGAACACACCCTGATCACTCTCTCATGCACTTTCTGCTTTGAACAGTTTGAGAGTGTGTAAATTTATAAATATTTTTCACTGAATATATACATTATATATTGGCAAAGACATATTCAAGCACATATGCATAATGAAAACATGCTTTTTCATTCCTTACTTCATCTGACTGAAACTGTGTTGATTTTCACAATAGTTCTGCCCTCTTCTGTCCGACATAAGGAAATGCATTGCTAGAAGACACTGGATTTACTCCACAAATCCAGCTCAGAAGTTTCAAAGCATTTGCGATAAATAATGCAATCAATTAAAACTGTAATTAAATCTACAATTAGACACAAGCAATTTCTGGCGCCTACCAGAGATCATTATAAGACAGTTCACACCTAATATACAATATGAAGACGTCATTAGGTGGCTTTATTAAAGCATATTTCAGATCAGGAGGGATAGGTTTAATCAAAAGTATCCAGTATAATCCACCAGCAGGTGTGGTCATTACATAAGAAGTAGCATTAAAAAACAGTTCACCCAAAAATGAAAATTCTGTCAGTAATTATTCACGCTCATGTCCAGTGTTGGGGGTAACGCATTACAAGTAACTCGAGTTACGTAATATTATTACTTTTTCCAAGTAACTAGTAAAGTAACACATTACTTTTTAATTGACAAGAAAATATCTGAGTTACTTTTTTCAAATAAGTAACGCCAGTTACTTTTCCCCCCTATTAATTGATTAAAAACTCTCCTTTCCCCATGTTGAGAGAAATCCAGAGTAAGATGTTAGTTCTAGAATAAATGTGAACATGCATTAATTCACCTCACTAACAAAATACAGATTCAGTATTCCTCAAAATGAATAAAAACAATGAAATTCAATTCAGAATATGACGCAAACATGCAATAATTAAATATGTTAAATAACACAAATATCTTTTATGCATTTAATCCCATTTCATTAACCGATGCTGCATTGTCTTTGCTGCCGACCTTCGATGATCCAATTCCAACCATACTAATAAGCAAAAATTACTCAAGATAATCTAACATTTGTTTTCCTTTTTTTATTTCTGAAAAGTTTACTTTTTTTTTTTCTTCTGTGGTCTACTGTACACATATGAATGTACTTCTCTCAAAGCCTGAGGCTTTTGGTGTGAAAAGGCTTTTAAATTGCCAAAAATAGAACTTTTTATATTAAAAACAAACAAGCAAGCCCTGCACAGATTTAAAAAGTAACGCAAAAGTAACGCATTACTTTCCATAAAAAGTAATTAAAAAAAACGTAATTAGTTACTTTTTAGGGAGTAACTTAATGTTGTAATGCATTACTTTTAAAAGTAACTTTCCCCAACATTGCTCATGTCCTTTAAGTCCTTCGTTCATCTTCAGAACACAAATTAAGATATTTCTGATGAAATCTGAGAGCTTTCTGATCCTGCATAGACAGCAAGGAACCATGGTCAAGGCACAGAAACATAGTAAGGAAATGGTAAAATAGTCCATGTGACATCAGTGGTTCAACAGTAATTTTATGAAGCTACGAGAATAGTTTTGTGTGCAAATAAAACAAAATAGTGACTTTATTAAACAATTTTTTCTCTCCCAGGACAGTCCGCCACCATTATCAAGAGCAGGGTTGCCAGGTTTTCACAACAAACCCCCTCCAATCACGTTTTGAGGGGGTCCCCATTAAAAATCGCATTCAGTGGGGTAAAATACACGTTTTTTGGCAGGGTTCCCCTGGTAAAATTAGCATTCAAGGGGCCAAATATTACTATATATAAGATAAACAACCCACAGCAACAGTGTTAAATTAGCCCAATTCCGTGGAAAAAATGCGGACTTGGCAACACTGATCGAGTTAATATAGTTAGGATATGTCAGAAAAACTCCCATCTCATTTTCTCATCATTTCTAATCATCCTACATCGCTGCAGAAGTACCGACCCAGTGTCTACAATGTTAACATGCAAAAAAGATCAAACGCTCTTTACAAAAAAAGAGTAAAACAGCAATGTAAGGATGATTTTGAAGTTGGAGAAGAAAACGAGATGGGAGTTTTTCGACATACCCTAACTGTATTGACCCGGATTACACAGACTACGCATGCGCATCACTGAGAATAGACAAAACGAGAGCTTGAGGTTAAAAAGTATATAAATTGTCAGTTTATTTACAAAATAACTGATCGTTTTGTTAGATAAGACCCTTATTCCTTAGCTGGGATCATTTAAGAGCCTTTGAAGCTGCATTTAAACTGCATTTTGGAAGTTCAAACTTGGGGGCACCATAGAAGTCCACTATATGGAGATAATTACTGAAATGTTTTTTCTCAAGAAACATCATTATGACTGAAGAAAGAAACACATGAACATCTTGGATAACAAAGGGGTGAGTAAATTATCTGGAAATTTTTGTTCTAAAAGTTCTTCTTTAATTTGTGTTCAGAAGATGAACTTAAACTATCCCTAATGGAACAAACACAAAAGAGAGAAAAAACAGCGAATAATTTTCACGTTTTTATTTGAGTGTAGTGTTACAGTCAGGGATCAGAGGGAGAGAAAGATTTTGGTGTCTACATCATAATAATCAACAATAATCTTTCTGTAATCTACTGTAACAGATAATTACACATTTCATCCATGATTTCTAAGTTCTATTTATTTATTTATTATTCAATGAGAAATTGTTTTCCCCTTCATTGATTATGTTCACTGACACTGTATAAGCCATCAAAATGATTTACCCAACACAGTAAAAAATCAACAAAGAAAATGCATAAGCACACAGAGGTAAAAACACATTCACCAAAACACTCACCAAAATAAATACATAAATAAAAATATAATATCGAAGAAGATAAAATCAAACTTTAAACCATCTTAAGTCAACCCTAACTACTCAATAAGCACAAAAACTATTTAATGCAAAGAATAAATGCTCTGAAATCAAGCAAACTATGTATTTGAGATTTTTTTTAACCCCTTTGTTCCCATATCGACTAAAAACGAAACAAGCAACTCAGTGACCCAATAACTTAGTTAATAAATAACCTTGTGAAAACACACTTTTGTAAGAAGATAAGGCCACAAAACTTAACAGACTGGACGGTTCACACTGCAGACTTGTATGTGTAGACATGGCCTTGCAGACATATCGTTGTTTGCATCATATGCTGAAATAGAGTGTGTTAAGCTAAGCTTATGTTACGTAGCCAAACTGGAGGTTAAGTGTCTTGCTAAGTCGCACAGTTGTTTTGGTAACTCTCCCGTTCCTGCGTCACCCACACGCTACAGCACTCAAAATGATACTCTATTCAAATCATGTCCTAGGTTGAAAAGACCTGCCTTTTTAAAATGTTCATACACGAGTCATAACAATGGGTTTTAGTGTAAAGGTGCTGGGTATTATGTGGGAGGATGCTAAAAATATGTAGTTATTCCTAGAAACAAATACAATTACAAACAGACTGTGTTAGTGTTAGTGTTTGATTTGTGCAAAGGATGGATTACCAACACATATGCAATGCAGGATATGCAGTTTTGTTGTATTTACACTAGCTAGCATGGTAAAATAAGTTAGGATTTGATTTTCCATTTGTCCTTGTAGTCTGTAACACATATAGATACTATGAATTATACATAAGCAATGCATCTGTGATGTTAGCCTGAAGCGTTAAACACAAAAGACCATGTACTGTAAATATATATCTATATATTTTTCTGGTTTCAGAACTATACTAAACAAAAACAATGAATAAGTCAAAATGTGTGCACTCACTGATTAAACAAAATTCACATTCATTAGGGGCGATATGTTAGTCTAAACCCACAAAATGCATTATGAGCATGAAACATGCAAACGAACACAAAAGCAGATGCGTTATTATGCAGTTTGCCGCAGACCACTGACATACCGAGGCTTTGTGTACATGTGTGCTGTTTTATGCTGTTCACTAATGTGCAATAGCAAAAAATAGCCAAGTTTAGTGTTTTAATCTACTAATCATGTCAGTGGCAAATTAGTATAGCAACTAACTATGATCTATCTATCATCTATCTATATATCTATCTATCTATTTATCTATCTATATATCTATCTATCAATCTATCTACCATCTATACATCTATCTATCTATCTATCTATCTATTGGACTAACAGCACAGCATGCATGCCATGCAAACAATGCTAGTGATTCTTACAAAACAACACCGTTTTATCCATGCAACACTTAGCCAATTCTACAACAAAGGGGTGTTTGATTGGAAAAAGCTTTATTTACAGCTTGACTCGAATGCGGATTAAGTTGAACTACCGAACAGCACCATGTTTGACAATTTAGGCGAGGGATGTGTGACAAGCGACATTGGTTCTACAGCGTTCTCCATTCTAGTACAGCAGCATGCAACACCAACCAGCTCCGTGTGACTAAACACACACATGCAGATCTAACCTCTACTACACCACGACACGACACCGAGAGAAAGAGCCATGCAAAACACAGCAGGGTATCTAACGCAATCACGAACCGCCGGGATCGCAGACTGTGGATATTGTGTGCGTGAGGAGGCAAACTGCATCATAATCGCATCTACTGTACAGAGCAATACGTGAAAATACATAAGCATATTACATAATACAAGAGCACGCTCGGACCCAACGATCTTTTTCATGGCAGTCAAGGACAACACTGATCACTGATTGTAAACACGTGAGCGAGTGAGTAAAGGAGAGACGATGAAATCTGCTATAAGCCGACACTGTTCGTATGGCGAAATGGAAAAGTCTACAGAGGAAACGAGATGCGTGTTGATCTGCGTGTGAATGCGTGTGCGTACATACATACAAATGATATACACAGAGCGTAGAAGGCTCTATAAACCACATACTGTGTTTTTCAGAAAAATAAACGAAACAAAACAAAACGAAGAAAAACCAAACATAAAGGCCAAATTAGTCCCACCCCTTTCCCAAAGTGAGAGACGGCCACGTAAAGCAAATCCCGCCCCTCACTTCTTGTTCTTGAGCTGATTGGCGAGCCAGTCGAGCCCTTCGTACAGACCGTCGCCGCTGGTCGCACAGGTCGCTTGTATATACCAGTTGCGATGGCGGAGCGAATGGAGGCCGAGTTTGTCTGTGATCTCAGCTGCATTCATAGCGTTTGGCAGATCCTGGAGGCAAGGAAGAATAAAACAATGTTAAGCATTTGCTGTAGGACCTGATATTTTCTTCTGAAACAAATACACAATTTAGCAGCCAAATTACATGCAATAGATTCTGGACTGTTCATTAAAGGAGAAGTCCAAGTCCAAGAAGAACAAAGATTTACAGATGTACTCACCCCCTTGTCATCCAAGATGTTTATCTATTTTTTTCTTCAGCCGTAAAGAAATAATGTTTTTTGAGTTAAACATTTAAGCATTTTTCTCCATATAATGGACTGATATGGTGCCCCAATTTTTAACTTCCAAAATGGAGTTTAAATGTGGCTTCAAACGATCCCAAATGTAGTTCTAAATGATCCCAGCCGACGAAGAAGGGTCTTATCTAGCGAAACGATTGGTTATTTTCATTAAAAAAATACAATTTAAATACTTTTTAATCTCAAACACTCGTCTTGAATTTCTTTCCCTGAACTCTGTGTATTCTGCCTCAAGACAGTTAGGGTATGTCAAAAAACTCTAATCGTATTTTCTCCCTCAACTTCAAAAATCATTTCAAAATCATCCTACATCACTGCAGAAGTACCGACCCAGTCTTTGCAAAGTGAACATGCAAAGAAGATCAAACACCCTTAACAAAAAAGGTAAAACAGCGATATAGGACGATTTCAAAGATGAGGGAGAACATGAGATGGGAGTTTTTCGACATACCCTAACTGTCATGAACTGGAACAAAAGCAGTTTAGGCAGAGTAAGACAAGACAAGCATTTGACATTAAAAGGTATATAAATTGCATTATTTTTATGAAAAAAAAATCCTTTTACCTCGGATGGGATCGTTTGAAGCTGCATTTAAACTGCATTTTGGAAGTTCAAAATCAGGGCACCATACCAGTTCATTATATGGAGAAAAATCCTGAAATGTTTAACTCAAAAAAACATTATTTCTTTATGACTGACGAAAGAAAGACAAGAACATCTTGGATGACAAGGGGGTGAGTACATTATTTGTCAATTTTTGTTCTTGAAGTGAACTAATCCTTTAATGGACATTCAAAAGCAGCCATGTTTTCAGAGTACATAACATTTTATGCAAGTAATGAACACACTAATGTTCAACAGTTTGAGGTTGGTAAGATTGTTTTTCAAAGTAATAGAAGTCTATTATGATCACTAAGTCTGCATTTATATGATTAAAAACACACTTAAAATTTACAATTTAAAATTGTAAAACTGATTATTTTAATGCATCCTTGCTGAATAAAAGTGTTACTATCTTTAAAAAAAAGACCCCAATCTTTTAAATGGTAGAATAAATTCAAATATTTAATTTAATATTTAATATTTAATTTAATATTTACTTTAGGACATACACTACCAGATTTTTAATGTTTTTTTTAAGAAGTCTCTTCTGCTCACCAAGCCTGCATTTATTTGATCCAAAATACAGCAAAAGCTTTAATACTGTGAAATATTTTACCATTTTTAAAATAACTGCTTTCTATGTAAATATATTTTAAAATGTAATTTATTCCTGTGATCAAAGCAAAATTTTCAGCATCATTACTCCAGTCTTCAGTGTCACAGGATCATGTGACTGGAGTAATGATGCTAAAAATTCAGCTTTAAAATCACATGAATAAATTACATTTTAAAATATATTCAAATAGAAAACAGTTATTTTAAATAGTAAAAATATTTTTAAATGTTACTGTTTTTGGTGTACCTTGGAACAAAAAAATGTGGGCTTGGTGAGCAGAAGAGACTTTTTTTTAAAAACATTAGAATTCTTACTGTTCAAAAACTTTTGACTGGTAGCATCTATTTTGTGATCTGCCAGGTAGTGGGGATGTTTTACAAAAAAAAATGTTTTAGATCACGGTACCTGTTTGTTTGCAAAGACAAGAAGGACAGCATCACGCAATTCATCTTCTGCAAGCATCCTCATTAACTCCTCCCGTGCCTCGTTAACTCTCTCCCGATCGTTGCTGTCAACCACGAAGATAAGACCTAAGGTAAGAAAAATGAGTAGAGATAAAGAACAGAGACAACTTATTATTCAACAAGCAACAAGCAACAAACAACAAACAACACAACAAAGATACACAGATTGTATTCAGCTATTTAAAGGGGTCATCAGATGCTAAGTTCACTTTTTCATGTTGTTTGAACATTAATGTGTGTTGGCAGTGTATGTACAAATCTACCCTATAATGATAAAAATCCATGCAGTGGATTCTCAGATGACTGTCGGTGTGCCGTCACACAGACTATCCCACGATAGTTGAATGACATGAGCTCTTACCTCAAACCAGCTGTCACAGTCTTGTAACTTTCCTTGTTTCGATGCCGAAGCAGGGATGTAAGTTAGACAAGAATATCTCAGATTGAACGATTGAGGTGTTGTGTTGCTGGATGTAATAATGAACATAGTGGTCGTCATTTACTCCTGACATCTGAGCCGCTGAAGATGCAGTAGATTACATTTGTTTGTGAAGGGAATGCGCCTCCCGATCTACATACATCCGTCTGTGTTTGCGCGAATCATTCATGATCCAGCTTCACTTACAGCAGAAGTGTGTATACGTGTTTTTTTATGAATCTTTGCGATCGCCTATCCTTATAACGTGGTAGTTAGGAAGTTTAGCGGCTAAACGCGGCTAAAGTAAACAAGATCGTCATTCCACAGAGAGAAGAGAGGGGCGGGGCGAGCAGAGCTCATTTGCATTTAAAGGAACAATCCCTCAGAATGAGATGATTTTTGCAGAGCTCATTTTGACAAGGTAAAAGGGTGTTGTTTTACAAAACCATTGAGAATTGTTAATCAAAGTATATTAGAGACTTTTCATTAAGACCCTAAAGAATCATATCAACTTGTGGAAAATTGGCATCCGATGACCCCTTTAATATTTTGTTTAAAAGGAACATTTTTGTATGAATAAAGTTTCAACTATTTTGCACTAAGATGTGGACGTGTTAACCAATGTTATTTTAATATCATTGAGATGCTACTATAGTTTTCTATTAATATTTTCATTAATAAATTTTAGTGCAATAAAAAAGTTTTTAATAAAGTAATAGTTTTTTATATATTTTATTTTCTTTCAGTTAATTTTTATTTTAATACAAATAACAAATATTTTTTATGGTTTTATTTTTAGTTATGTTTACAAGGTGGCTCTGCAGGCACAGCAGTGTAAATGCAGTGTGTGCTCACTGAACACAACACAAACCACACAGACGCACCAAATTACAATCATTTACACAGACAACCCAATACAGCTTGTGTTTTAGTGGGAGAAGTTGAGTGTATGTGTAACTCACCCTGTGTATTTTGAAAGTAGTGTCTCCAGAGTGGTCTGATTTTATCCTGACCACCCACATCCCACACAGTGAAGCTGATGTTCTTGTACTCCACCGTCTCCACGTTAAAGCCTTAAAACACAAACACAAACTTACACTGTGTGACCCAGAATCAAGGCACAATTCAGTTACTGTACATTCATCTAAAAGCAATATGAAAATATAATGGCTCTAGATATACAGTATCTCACAAAAAAAAGTGAGTACACCCCTCACATTTCAGCAATTACTTTAATATATCTTCTTAAGGAACAATACTATAGAAATGAAACTTGGATATTTTTTTAGAGTAGTCAATGTGCAGCTTGTATAGCAGTGTATATTTACTGTCTCATGAAAATAACTCAACATACAGGCATTATTGTCAAAATAGCTGGCAACAAAAGTGACTACACCCTAAGTGATAGCAGCACTATGTAATTTAACCATGTAAAGCCACATGTCCTATTCATCATGTTCATGTTTTTGTCTGCTTGACAGGGCCATACAAAGTTGTGTATCTTGTATAAGAGCAGTTAAAATTTGGTGCTTTGAGTAGAGTTCTCTCATACTGACCACTGGATGTTCAACAAGGCACCTCAGGGCAAAAAACTCTCTGAAGATTTGAGAATTAGAACTGTTGCTCTCCACAAAGATGGCCTAGGCTATAAGAGGTTCAGTGACAACCTGAAACTGAGTTACAGTACTGTGGCCAGGGTCATACAGAGGTTTTCCAAGACGGCCTCGCATGGGTCGACTGACGAAGTTGAGTGCTCGTTCTGTGCGTCAGGTGCAGAACCTGGCTTCAAAAACCAGATGCATGAGTGCTGGCAGCATTGCTTTAGAAACTGCAGAAGTAGAAGGTCCGCTTGTCAGTGCTCAGACCATATGCTGCACACTGCAACAAGTCGGTTTGCACTGGCATCATCCGAGAAGGAAGCCTCTTCTGAAGCTGGCTTACAAGAAAGCCCGCAAACAGTTTGCTGAAGACAACCTGTCCAAGAGCATGAATTACTGGAAGCACATTCTATGGTCTGATGAGACTAAGATCAACTTGTTTGCCTCAGATGGTGTCCAGCATGTGTGGTGATGCCCTGGTGAGGAGTACCAAGAAAATTGTGTCTCTCCTACAGTCAAGCATGGTGGTGGTAGCATCATGGTCTGGGGCTGCATGAGTGCTGCTGGTACTGGGGAGCTGCGGTTCACTGAGGGAAATATGGATTCCATTATGTACCGTATGTTCTGAAGCAGAACATGATGCCTTCCCTTCAGAAACTGGGTCGAACGGCAGTTTTCAACATGATAATGACCCCAAACACACCACCAAGATGACAACTGCCTTGCAGGTTAAGGTGATCTGACCTGAACCCTACTGAGCACCTATGGGGCATCCTCAAGCGGAAGGTGGAGAAGCACCATGTGTTTAACATCCAGCAGCTCCATGATGTCATTATAGAGGATTTGAAGAGGATCCCAGCAACAACCTGTGCAGCTCTGGTGAATTCCATGCCCAGAATGATTAAGGCAGTGCTAGATAACAATGGTGCTAACACAAAATATTGACACTTTGGACAGTTTTGACAAGTTCACTTAGGGTGTACTCACTTTTGTTGACAATAATGGCTGTATGTTGAGTTATTTTTAGGGGACAGTAAATATACACTGCTATACAAGCTGCACATTGACTACTCTAAAATATATGCAAGTTTCATTTCTATAGTAGTCTCACTTTTGTGAGATACTGTATATATAAAACACCGGGAAATTGTAACATTAATTTCTTAAAAATCACTCATATAATTCATAACTCACAGATTTCTACAAATACTCTATACCTGCCATTTTCTGCTATAGAAGCATTTATATTTTCCAACAGTAATAGCAACATTAAATATTCAGCTAACTTGGAAAATTTGCAGTGTAACAGTTTGTCAAAATTTAGAACTGAATAATCTTCTCTAATTAATTTCAAATAGTAAATTTAAATTTAAATGGTTTTATCCCACAAGAAAACTGTAATAAAAAATGAAATGGAAATGTTCTTTAACCAGCTGTTTCTCAGAAGTTAATTATATGATGAAATACATACACTAAATACAAATTTATACACTATGTGTTTGAAATGATGTTGTGTCTCAGACCTTGAAAATAAGAGAAAGATTTTACCAATGGTTGGGATGGTGGTAACGATTTCTCCCAGCTTCAGTTTGTAAAGGATGGTAGTTTTACCAGCAGCATCTAATCCAACCATCAGAATTCTCATCTCTTTCTTCCCTATCAGACTCTTCAGCAGATTGCCAAAAATATTCCCCATGATTCAATGTTTTGCTTCGTCTGGCCCAATCACAATCCAGAAAGCTGTGAGTCCTTAGTGTGGAACAATCCACTGAGGTAAAAGACTGGAAAGCCTTGAGAAAAAAGGTTATATAGCTGAGAAAAAGAATCTAGAGTCCTTGAAAGGGAAAAGAAAATGAAATGTTATTCTCACTCGCATAAAATGTGCACTTTTATTCAGCAAAGACATTTAATTAATCAAAAGTAGCACTAAAAAACATTTATAATGTCATGAAAAATGTTATTCCTTTCTATGTGTCAAACAATCCTGAACAAAACTGATTACGGATTCCACCAAAATATTAAGAAGAAGAACCATTTTCAACATTGATAATAATAAAAATGCTTCATCAAAATCAGCATATTAAAATGATTTCGGAATAATCACGTGTATTAATTACACTAAAGACTGGAATAATGATGCTGAAAACTCAGCTTTGTCATTACTAAAATAAATTAGTTTAAACATTTAAACTATATTACAATAGAAAATAATTATTTACAAATAAAAATAATATTTCACAATACTACAGTTTTTATTGACTGTATATTCAATCAAAAATGCAGCCTTGATATGCATAAGAGATTCTATTCAAAAACAATAAACAATTGTGTAGGTATGCGTATTTATACACACTAAGAAAAAAAGGTACAAAAGCTGTCACTAGGGCCTTTTCAAAAGGTATTTTTTTGTTTCTTTTAGGTACTAATATATGACCCAAGACCATTAAACTAGTCGGGTAATTTTTATAAAATTGAGATTTATTCATCACATGAAAGCTGAATAAATAAGCTTTCACTGATGTATGGTTTGTTAGGATAGGACAATATTTGTATTGTGAGGGTGCAAAAAATCTAAATTTTGAGAAAATTGCCTTTAAAGTTGTCCAAATTACGTTCTTAGCAATGCATTTTAAAATTAAGTTTTGATATATTTACAGTTGGAAATTTGCAAAATATCTTCATAGAACATGATCTTTACTTAATATCCTAATGAGTTTTGGCATATAATAAAAATCGATAATTTTGACCCACACAATGTATTTTTGGCTATTGCTACTTAGACTGGTTTTGAGGTCCAGGGTCACATATATACATTTTTAGGTACTAATACGCACATTTAAATCTACATAAAGTGTGATTTAATTGACTGAATTTAACATGCAATCTGCACAGTTCAGTCAAACATTCTTTCACCCACTGTAATCACACAACTGATTATCAAAGACGCATTTGGAAGTTGCAAGTCTCAGAATCCTGAGTGGGCGGTTTGAATGAGCATGACGCTTCTGGGTGTGAATATACATTTCTGAGCTTCACTAGTATGCTTTATGCGTACAAGCTACAAGAATGTTAACAACTACACACACTGAACTGAAGAAACTATGATCCTGCCATGTCTTCAGGCCATACAGCAATCTGCTCATCCCTCTCATATCCCGCCTTCACATGAACCCCCACTAGTCATCCCTGAACATTCCCAGATGGAGTTATCCGAGATGTAGAACACATTCCCTGATAAACGTGGTGTCCTAATTCATGAATGCCCAAGTATAAAGCTTAAATTTGAAATTAAACTTGTTTAAGGGAGACTGGGGCTAGTCGCACAGCGGCTATATCTAAGGGACGATAAGGTTTTGAGTCAAATGAGTCACAAATCTATGTTTTCTCTAGGAGTGTGTTGTGTGTTTTTGTTTCAAACACTTTTACAAAAATGAAAATTTGCTGAATGTTTACTTCAGGTCATCCAAGATGCAGATGAGTTTGTTTCTTCATCTGAACAGATTACATCGATTGTTCAACCAATGGATCGTCTGCAGTGAATGGGTGCCGTCATAATGAGAGTCCAAACAGCTCATAAAAACATCACAGTAATTCACAAGGAATCCCACACCACTCCAGTCCATTAAATCACGTCTTGTGAAGTGAAAATCTGTGCATTTGTAAGAAACAAACCCATCAAAATGCATTTAACTTCAAACCACTGAATCCTTGATCCTTAATACTGCTTTCTCAAAAAAGCTGTCTTGTCTGAATCAGAAGAGAAATCTGCACAGCCAAAACAGTCTAAAACAGTTCAAAACAAACAAGTCATTTAGATGTGAGAGGACAACAGAGGATGAACTTTATCATTGGAGAACATGTTGTTATAAATTATGGACTTGTATTTTAGCTGGACGTTTTAATGTAATAAACACACGTTAGCTGATGGACAGAAATTGTGTGGATTACTTTTTTTGTGATGTTTTTATCAGCTCTTTGGACTCTCATTCTGACGGCACCCATTCACTGCAAAGCATCCATTAGTGAGCAGGTGATGTAATGTTAAATTTCTCCCAGGTAGATGAAGACACAAATCTTGGATGGCATAAGGATGTGTAAATTTAAAGCAAATTTTAATTTTTGGGTGTACTATTTCTTTAAATTAAAATATTATGGTAAATTCTGTCCTTCAAACTAAAATACCCATCATCATATTCATGCTTTAACTGCTGGCTAAACAAATCCAGGCTATAACAAAGCACAATAAAACCACATTATTGATATTTAGATGAAATGTTGAACTATGTGTTAAGGACTTACAAAAAAAAAAAATTCATATTGATGTTTGAATGCATTAGATTTTGCATTTTACATGTGTGCTGTTTCGTGAACTGTTTTGTGTTTTAAAAATTAAACTTTGCTGAATGTCCACATTGTTAAACTTAATGCCATTCTGTAACAAATTGTCAAAGTGTGTTAAACTGTAACTGTTTATCCATGTGGACATGTCCAACAGCTTTGGTGTAGCAAAACATGCCTTGAAAGAAACTGACTTTTCAAAATAAACATATTCAGAGCCTAATATTGACAGAAGCAAAAGTGTGAAACTAGCCATAGCCTCCCCTTACCTAAAATCAAGACAAAAGGTTACAAATTTAAACATGCATAGCCAGCAATAAACTATACTCAATACACATGCAAATGTGTCTACTAAGACAGTAATATAAGAAGGTGGTTATATGGTAATTATTAATCTGGTAATGATGCTGTACGGAAGCTGTGGGGGTCTAACGCCGGTTGAGCTGTCCATGGTGCTGACGCCCCGACCCACCTCCAGCAAATCCCCTTCCACAAAAAAACACATGTCTGATATTATCTCCATCCATTTTTTTAACAGACTTCCTCGTTTGTTAAAGGCTTCCTTGTTTCTGAGTGATTCGACAATCCCAGGCTTTCCCAAACCCGTGCAAGAGACCCCAACAATGTAGTCACGATACGACGAAATAGCACTGCGCTAGACGGATATCCACATGACATCTAATACGATGGTTTTTAAAAACATTAATGTGGCTGTGAATGAATTATTTAGATTACTGCCGGTCTGCTGGAGCTTATAAAGGCCTACGACCCTTTGACAATGTCGGCGTAGGATACAAAGATCGGAGCTTCTCCGTGAAGAGAGGCGTTTGGCACGAAGCAGATGGATGGAATTGTTCTTATGCAAGATCACTACAATTCATACTAAAACAAACCGGAATGAATTAAACCACGAGTGCAATACGAGCCGTCATAATGTCTGAAGAGGCGTAAGGCAGCACATCATCTGTGATACAGATCTTCATTCATTTAGAGAGATAGAGAGATAGAGAGACGGTACGTGCCTCGCGGAAGGCCTGACGCCTTTCTATGTCCAACATCAATAAAAAACGCGCTGTCATATTTTACCAAACGTACAAACAACATTTCATCCAGTGAGAAACACTTAGAAGCGCTTCGTTTTAAAGCAATCACATCAATTGAACGTATCTGAATTACCTTGCGAGCTGACACCAGCCGATTTTGGACACGGAGAGACAGAGAGAAGATCTCACGAGAGTTCACACCGACAGCACAGGCTTCGGTGGGGAATTCTCGCGATGTTTGGTTTTCGCATCTTGAGACTGCCTCCAGTCAGGTCAGGTAGCACAGGCAAACAAATGACATGTCAAGGAAATGCTTGAGGCGTTACAACACTCCTTAAAACTACAACTTCCTTGGACATTCTTAGCAAATATCTAGCATTTTTGTATTTCTTGAAGCATATGTAGGTCTGCATTTATTTTTGATCTGTTATTTGAGGACTTTGTAAAGTGATAAAAATAAAGAGGAAAATAAAAGACATTTTAAGTCTTGAAAAGAAACAATAGGCCTAAATACACTGTTAAACTGACGCTTATTATGTAATAGGTTTGTAACTTACATCACTAGGCAGTCTACTCCAGGGTTGTTATTTTTAAATTACACTAAAACTAAAACAAAGTGTCATTACTTGGAATTAAATAAACATCTTTTTAAATAATGTTGCCAAGGCAACATTTTCTCATTTTCATTTAGTTTTAGATGAAGCACTAAAATAACTAAAACTAAAAAATAATACGAAGTATATTGATATATTTGAATAAAAACTAATAAAAATAAAATACACAACAAAAATACTAAATCTAAACCTAAATTACAATGAAAACAGAAAAATTACTAAAAAAAAAAAAAAAACGAATTTATTGAAATATTTTATTTCAGCAACAAGGCAACATTTTTCATTTTCGTTTCATTTAAGCTAAAGCACTAAATTAGCTTAAAAGAAATAAACTAAAACTAAAAGCTGATATGAACTACATAAATATATTTCAAGCAAAGATAACTTGAAAACTTGAAAATAATATTCCAAGCAAACACTGTAAAAAACAATTTGTTGAGTCAATTTAAAATAATTTGTAACCTGGCTGCCTTAAAAATTTTAAGTTCCCTCAACTCAAAAAAAGTTTATTCAACTTGAAATGTTAAATTATACTAAGTGACAACTTAGATATTGGAGTTGAATCAACTTAAAATTTTAAGGCAGCTGGGTTACTTACACATCTGTTAAGTTTAGCAAACGCAAATATCTAAGTCGTTACTTAGTACAACTTAACATTTCAAGTTGACTAAACTTATTTTAGTTGACTGAACTTAAAATTTTAAGGCAGCAGGGTAACAAATTATTTTAAGCTGATTCAACAAATTTTGTTTTTTATTTTTTACAGTGAAGATAACTTGATAACTCAAACCTAAATATATAAAAATCAACCTAATGTGAATTTAAAGAAGCAAATAATTATATAGCTTATGTATATTTTTCACAATTTATTTATGTTTCTTTAAAAGTTTAAAAGTTTCTTGTAAAAAAATTGGTAACACTTTACAATAAGATTCACTGGTTAACATTAGTTAACTACATTGTTGAAGTAAACTAAGAATGAACAATACTTCTACAACATTTATTAATCTTAGCTAATGTTAATTTCAGCATTTAGTAAGGCATTATTAAAATCACAAGTTGTGTTTGTTAACATTAGTTAATGCACTGTGAACTAACATGAACAGTGAACAACTGTATTTTTATGAACTAACATTAACAAAGCTTAATAAATGTGACCCTGGACCACAAAACCAGTCTTAAGTCGCTGGGGTATATTTATAGCAATAGCCAAAATTAATGATTTTTCTTTTATGCCAAAAATCATTAGGATATTAAGTAAAGATCATGTTCCATGAAGATATTTTGTAAAATTCCTACTGTAAATATATCAAAACTTAATTTTTGATTAGTAATACGCAGTTAAGAACTTTCACATTATTCATAAAACTCAATTTTGAAAAATTGACACTTAAGACTGGTTTTGTGGTCCAGGGTCACAAATAGTGTAATAAATGTATTGTTCATTGTTGGTTCATATTAGCTAACACATTAACTAAAGCTAACAAATGACAGCTTATTGTAAAGTGTTACCGAAAAATCTTAAAGCTGAAGTCTATACTTTTCTGCTCATTGCTTATTGGTTCAACGCGGCAGGGGGCGGGGCTATCTGTGTGTATGACCAATGGGAAGTTGTTAGGAAACTTGTCTGGCAACAACTATTATTTTTGCAGTTCCATTTAGCGACGCTTGTGGCGCAAAAGTACACACGTTGCCTTTAAACAAATCTAGAAAAAAACAGCACACGAATGCAGTGCTGTATCTCAACCTCAGAGTATCTCACGCGCCCTCTAGCGGGGAAGTTCTCTAACTGCAGCAGCCATGTGGAGAGACTTATGGGATGCTGGCGGATTTTGAGGCGGGGATTCCAGTGACCCAGGTATTGGTCCAGTGTTCGCGGGTCGTCTAACCTCGCCGTTATCTCTTCACTATAATAACACATCAGCTTTAACTGGCATCTCGCCTTCGGTGACTTCTTTTGTCCGATCATCCGGTCGAGTATTTATTGGCTCCCTCAGCGCTGCGAGGCTGCAGTGGGGCGACTCTGGTGACGGAAGCGAGCCATTTAGAGTAGCTTTTATCCTTTTTCTGCTTATTGTTGGTGCTGATCTTCTCACAACGTGAGACAAGATGCAAATTCGGACAGGGATCGCATTGGTTTTCCTCGTAGCTTTTGCATTTGTTGCAGCTGAGGACGGAGATAGCAAAGAATCGATCGAACAGTTGGTTGTGGAGACATTGGTAAGTTGGGTCAAGTTTTTTTTTTAATGAATGACTAGAGTGACTATTACTACTAGAGTCCACGTATGCATGCGTGCTTTAATGACAAATGTACATTCACGTCTCAATGCAAACATGCATATTCACAATATTGAATCTGTTTTAGTACAGTCGATGGTTTGCGCATTTCATTTCCTCTGCAATACGAAGTCCACTCTTTTTCAATGATATGTTTTGGATCATTTTAGGTGAATCCAGAGACATGCACGATTACATCAGAGATGGGAGACACGCTTCAAATCCATTACACGGTAATAAATACAACGCGTTGGGCTTTTACAGCCTATTATGTTGTAAAACGAGGCACCTCCCAATGAAATCCCTGGGTATTATGGCATACAATAATGCAAAAGGGACTCTTAGAGGATATTTGCATATGAAATCCGTTCAGTGATGTGGCAGACCCAAGCTGACATCTGGGCTCGCCATATCTGACAGAACATAGAGTTGTACTGCAGTGCATGTGAAAGATGAACACGTATTTCTCTTGAGTTCACGCAGAATAGAAGTTCATCGTCGAGTCACCTTCCTGTTTCAAAATGCAGTTATTTTGTAATAGTATTTTAGTTTTAAGTGAAACTAAATGTTGTGGAGGAGGCGGAGCAACACGTCAGCATTTGAGTCGAGGCGAGCAGCGGTGGTTCGGACTCGAGGAAATGCTCGAGAGAGGCGTGTGCGCGCTCCCGCGCTATAGGGAACATATAAGAGGAGACCGAGTTTTTTTTTTTTTTTTACTCCCTGAATAGTTCTTAGATTAGATCAATACATCAAAGTCTTTGCTACAAAGAAAGGAAGAAAAACAGAGGATTTTAACTTTTAAACAATTAATTTAACACATGATTACATTTTTGTGACAACTTGCCCCTCTTGGAACTATATTAAATGTGCTTTATATATATATATATATATATATATATATACATATTAAATATAAATATAGTGTGTGTGTAACAAACGTAACAAATCGTTTATAACAAAAATAAAAAATAAAAAAAAAATTAGAAACATTTAGTTGTCACAAAATGTAATCCTGTTACTTTTTTTTTGTATTTTTTTATTAATTTTAGTAAAATTTAAATTAAGAAAAATAATAATTCAACACACGATTACAATTTGTGACAACTTGTGCCTCTTGAAACTACATTAAATACATTTATATATATATATATATATATATTTTTTTTTTAAACAAAACAATATTTTTAATCTATTTGGCAATGTTTCCCATTTTTGTTTAGTTAAACTTGAAGTACTAAATGAACTAAAACTATAAATAAAAACAAATTAATTTCAAATAATAAAAAACAATGTAGATATAAAAAAAAACGAACAAAAAAAGACAAAACAAACTTATTTGAAAACTTTAAAATTACAGAACATTTAAAAACAGCTCACTTTGAAACAGAAACAGAAGATTAGAAATCTATAAATGTATAATAATATAACACTATATATACAGTATATATATACAGAGGTATAATTTCAATATATATATATATGTATAGTGAAATACACTACTAGTCAAATGTTTTTGAACAGTAAGATTTTTAATGTTTTTTTAAAGTAGTCTCTTCTGCTCTCCAAGCCTGCATTTATTATATTTTTACTATTTAAATAACTGTTTTCTATTTTAATATATTAAAAATACAATTTATTTCTGTGATTCCAAAGCTTAATTTTTAGCATCATTACTCCAGTCACATGATCCTTTAAAAATCATTCTAATATTCTGATTTGCTGCTCAAAAAACATTTATTATTATTATTATGTTGAAAACAGCTGAGTAGATTTTTTTTCAGATTTCTGTATTGAATAGAAAGCTGAAAGAACAGCATTTATGTGAAATAGAATTTTTTTGTAACATTATAAATGTCTTTATCATCACTTTTGACCAATTTAAAGCATCCTTGCTAAATAAAAGTATGAATTGCTATAAATTAATTTCTATAATTTCTATAAATGAATACTTTTACAATAGTAAAATAATTAATTTTGATTGATTTCTGAAGGATCTTGTGACACTGAAGACTGGAGTAATGAGGCTGAAAATTCAGCTTTGCTCATAGGAATAAATTACATTTTAAAATATATTTAAATAGAAAATAATTATTTCAAATAGTAAAAATATAAAATTGTACTTTGTATGCTGTACTTCGGATAAAAAAAATGCAGGCTTGGTGAGCAGAAGAGACGTCTTTAAAAACCTTACTGTTCAAAAACTTTTGACTGGTAGTGTATATATAATTTTTTCAGACAATGTTTAGCTTAAAGTGTAGACATACTTTAGTTATATGTTTATATTACCATTCAAAGGTAAATGTCAAACACATGGTGACAACACAACATGACAACATATTTTGTCTTTGTATTACAGTAGTCTTTCCAAACCTTTTACAAGTGAATCCACAATTCCAGCAGCCTGGCAGTGACCTGGGTGGCTGTCACCTTTTATTACTTCCAGGCATATAAATAAATAATTTGCTGCATCTACATAAAAATGGATGCAACTAACCTGCAAAACCATTTTTTCCTTTCCTCTGCAGGGTCGATTAATGGACGGGAAGGTGATTGACACCTCTCTGTCTCGTGAGCCTCTGGTCGTAGAGTTGGGCAAGAGGTCTGTGATCACAGGTATGAGGCTCCGCCACTGCATTCGAACCCCAAATGACATTATGTTCATAACAACAGAGATTTGTTTAGTTTAGAGTAGCCATAAAGTAATTATGATAACTAAGCTCATGTTTTCTTTAGTAAAACTATGGAAATAAACAGAAATGATGTGCTGTTTCCACAACTGCACATATAATTAAAACATGTTACTTTGCTTGGCAGGCCTAGAGCAAGCCCTGGTTGGACTGTGCGAAGGGTAAGTTGAAGTCAGTGCCTGCATGTCAATTGGGAATGTACAATCGTGGCAATGCATGTAGGCAGAGACGGTGTAAATAATATGTTCAAGCCCACTCGAAGAACACAGGTCTTTTAGGGTGAAGTCTGAATCACCCACTTTAAAGTCTGTTTTCAGTCTTTTCTGTTTATGTTTTTGCACAGACAAAAAATCAAGGCCACGATTCCAGCTCATCTAGCGTATGGAAAGAGAGGATTCCCTCCAACTATTCCAGGTACCATGACCACATTTAAAGTGGCTTTAAAGCTAGTAAAGCTGTTGTTTAGAACTTGTATGACTTTCTATCTTCTGTAAAACACAAAAGAAGGTATTTTGAAGAATATTGTTAACCAAACAGTTCTGGTTCCCATTGAGTTCCATTTTTATATGTACAAAAAGGTACAATGGAAGTCAATGGGAATCAAAACGGTTTAGTTATTGATATTCTTCAAAATACCTTCCACAGAAGAAAGTCAGACAGGTTCTGAAAGCATGAGAGCAAACTTTAAATCACGTTCCATGTGATTATTAATCTGTTCTTCACCTCCGTCTCTCTTTCCTCACAGCGGACAGCACACTTGAGTTTGAGGTGGAGGTGATTTCTCTGTCCCAGCAAACGCCGTGGCAGAAGCTGGTCAACGACGTCTTGCCTCTTTTGTGCTTGGCGCTGGTTCCCACTTTACTGGGTTTAGTGGGTCTCTACCTCTACAACAAAGCACATGCACAACCTCAAGGCAAGAAGAAGAGCAAAGACAAGAAAAGCAAGAAGAAATAAGATCAAAGCCAAAAAGAATAAACTATTTAAATAAAAAATGCTTTGTTTGGTGCTTTTTATTTTATCTTAACTTGTTTGAGGACATTGAGTCATTAAAACGTTCAATTAGAACTCTTGCGTTTACATTTAAGTCATTGAACAGATGCTTTTATCTAAAGCTACTTACAAACAGTGCTTTAGGATGTACAGTGGCAAGTATTTTAAAGCATACCAAAAATAGAAAGCAGGGATAATTAGTTTTTTTTGTAATTTAGTCAGACAATGTTTAGCCTTAATATGCTTCAGACATCTTTGATAACTTATCCATTACCTGTTTCAATTAAATTAATATTCCGCAATTCAAAATTTGTGGTTGGTAAGAGTTTTAAAATGTTTTTTAAGTCTCTCATATTCACCAAGGCTGCAATGTTGTTTGATGTAAAATTGTTAAATATTATTACAATTTAAAATAACAGTGTTCTTACATAATATCTTTTAAATGAGCCTTCAGAAATGATTTTAATATGATCTGATTTTGATGCTCAAGACACATTTCTTATTATTAGCAATGTTAAAAAAACAGCTTTACTGCTTGAACTTCCCTGGAGACAATGATATACAGTTTACACACACCTTGCAGAATCTGCAAAATGATAATTATTTATACAAAATGTATGTTATTTTTTATTTAGTACTGACCTGAATAAGATATTTCACATAAAAGATGTTTACATATAGTCCACAAGAGAAAATAATAGTTGAATTTATAAAAATGACCCTGTGCAAAAGTTTGATGCTTAATACTGTGTTGTTGCCTGAATGATCAACAGCTGTGTTTTTTTTATTTTTGTTTTAGTGACAGTGAGTCATGAGTCCCTTGTTTGTCCTGAATAGTAAAGTGTCCGCTGTTCTTCATAAAAATCAAACAGGTCCCACAGATTCTTTGGTTTTTCAGCATTTTTTGAACTTTTTGAATTTGAAGATCAGGGTAAATTTAACTTATTTTGTCTTCTGGGAAACATAAATATCTGCTGTAGCTTCTGAAGGGCAATTTTAAATGGAAAAAAAGATATTTGGGCAAAATAAGAAAAATACACACATCTTAATTTTTAAGTTTACACGCCCCCGCACTTAATGCATCGTTTTTCCTTCTGGAGCATCTGCAAGTGTTTGAATCTTCTGTAATAGTTGCATTTGAGTCCCTTAGTTGTTCTCAGTGTAAAAAGATGGATCTCAAAATCATACAGTCATTGCTGGAAAGGGTTCAAATACACAAAATTGCTGAAAAACCAAAGAATTTGTGGGACCTGAAGGATTTTTCTGAAGAACAGCAGGCAGTTTAACTGTTCAGGACAAACAAGGGACTCGTCAACAACTACTAAACAAACAAAAAAAAACCACAGCTGTGGATCATTCAGGTAACAACACATACTGACATACTAAGAATCAAGTGTATGTAAACTTTTGAACAAGGTCATTTTTATAAATTCATTGATTATTTTCTCTTGTGGACTGTATGTAAATGTGTTTTATGTGAAATATCTTAATCAGGTCAGTACTAAATAAAAAATAACACTCATTTTTTAAGATCCCTCTTATTTTGGTAAAATAGTTACCATTTTGCAGATTCTGCAAGGTGTATGTAAACTTTTGACCACAACTGCATTCTTTTCAGGATTATTTTATTCAACTTTTTCTTCCCGTAAGAGTGGCTGTGGCCATTTGTAAATATTATGGGTCTGGCTTTCGGTCTCTTCCGCTTCCAGCTATTTTTAGCTGTAAAAACAGCTTGTTTTGTTGCTTGATATTGCAAATTGGCAATATTACCATATTATTTTAATGTCTTATCTTGTAATGTAAACAGTTTTGCCGTTTACTGCACGTTATTCTTCTTGTCATTTCTCTATAGCAGCTAATGAACCAGAAGTCCCACCCATAAACTTACTTCCATGTTACAAGAAAAAGGTGGATAAAGGTAGAAAGAAAAAAAAAAAACTGGACATATTTTTTGTAACAATGTAAAATAAAAGGTATAGTATTATAAATTTTGTTCAATTTATTGCATCCTGCTGAATAAAAATATTAATTTTGAATGGCAATGTATGAGTTAACTGAACCAGATGCAATTAAACTACAAGAATCTTAGATTACAAAGAATATGAGGGACAAATTGTTTAAACGCATGAAAAATTATAACCTTGTAATATTTAATAGGCCAGTTCATGTGTAAATTTAGAGCATGTAGTACAGTTTATAAGCTAAAACGTCTATGGCATTAAATCTAAAATGCAACTCATTTTCCCAATGACTTCTGCCTTTTTTGATTAAAAATTAACTAGCGTTTGAGATGAAATGCTTTTATTGTACAATTGCTGTAGCTTATGACCTTACAGTACATTTGAGAGTGTATCGCTAAGATTGCAAAAGTGAATATCACATACATCATTCTCACTGATAAAAATGTTTACTTTGAATGAAATGCAAGTCACTTTGGATAAAACGCTTAAAATGATTAAGATAAGCATAAGTCATTTTACACGTCTTGCAGGTGAAAGGCCTTGTTGGCCAAAATTCAGTCAAGATAATTATATACTCACACACTGCTTCTCCAGACATCATAACTTTCTGTGCACAGAAAGGAATGTTATTTCCTTCAGGAGATCAATCCACAGTGCAAGAGAAGGGTTAAAGGGCAAAGGCAAAAAGTCAGGAGATCTTCAAGTGTCATCACTGTCTTCAACCGTTTGAAACTGTCCTATACTCTGTATGTCTCTCACTAACATTTTAAAACAACAACTTCGCATTAATTATGAACAAATCCAAATTGGTACTAAAAAAGTCAAAACCTCAATACATAATGTTGCCTTAAATCAAATTGCAATATTTTTAATTTATTTTTTAACTTTTTAACAGCATGTTGTTTGTGATTCATAACATTCATAAATGTTATATATTGAATAAACAGTTTTCATTAAACATAGCTTCATGTTATTTGTTGTCCTGTCTTCAAACTAGATCATACACTGCAGTGCAGTATTAAAAAAAAGATCATGCATCAACATCTGAAGGTTTTCAGTCATCTAGTCAAGCATCTTTGAGTGATTAAGCTCATGTATTTATAGCCTGACTTATCTTCCATTAGACGATGAGTTGCAAAATGTCTTCTAATAATGAAAAATGAGTCTGTCTGCACCTGAATTAACTTTACCTTACAGAGGTTAGATGCATCAATCTGTCTTCCCGATGTACAGAGGGGACGTTTGTTAAGAGAAAGAAACAAACCTGTTTGATTAATCTATGCTGCCTCATTAAATTTAGACGTTTAAAGTCCCTCATACAAATACGTGATTAGCATCTTTGTTTAGTCATGTACATCTGCTCCAGGTCAAATAATATCCTCCAGTTTATTACTACAAAAATGTAAAGGGTATTTTTTGGCATATTTGACACCTTCGATGATTTGGCGCCATCTTGAGGCAATGAAAGGATACTAAACCCTTATTTTTTCTCTATAACTGTCACAACTTAGTTGACATATTCACCTCATTTTTTTTTTTTCTGTAAGAGCGGGCGCGGCCATTTGTAAATTTATTGTATCTGACTTCCGGTGTCATCCGCTTACAGTGTTTTTAGCCGTACAAAACGGTGTTTTGCTGCTTGATATTGCAAACTACCATATTATTTTAATGTATTGTCTTAATTATGAACACAATGGTTTGTAGAGCTAACGGTTTCACCATTTAGTGCACTTCGTAATTCTCCTTATTTCTATATGGCGGCGTATGAACCGGAAGTCTCACACCTTACCAGAAAACAGCTTGCTTCTGTCTTGAAAAATAAGGTAGATTGTTGTAAGATAAAGCTGCGAAGAAAGTGTTTTCTCAAATCATACATTTAGTATGAAATGTACTGAGATCACTGCATTAAAACGACTGACTGTTTGTTCCCTGGTGAAAAAAACAGTATACTGGTTAGGTATGTTTTGATGCTGGTTTAAGCTGGTCCTTTGTGGTTTATGCTGGTCCTTTGCTGGTTTAAGATGGTCCTTTGCTGGTTTAAGTTGGTCCTTTGCTGGTTTAAGATGGTCCTTTGCTGGTTTAAGTTGGTCCTTTGCTGGTTTATGCTGGTTCTTTGCTAGTTTAAGATGGTCCTTTGCTGGTTTAAGATGGTCCTTTGCTGGTTTAAGATGGTCCTTTGCTGGTTTAAGTTGGTCCTTTGCTGGTTTAAGATGGTCCTTTGCTGGTTTAAGTTGGTCCTTTGCTGGTTTAAGATGGTCCTTTGCTGGTTTATGCTGGTTCTTTGCTAGTTTAAGATGGTCCTTTGCTGGCTTAAGATGGTCCTTTGCTGGTTTAAGATGGTCCTTTGCTGGTTTAAGTTGGTCCTTTGCTGGTTTAAGTTGGTCCTTTGCTGGTTTATGCTGGTTCTTTGCTAGTTTAAGATGGTCCTTTGCTGGTTTAAGATGGTCCTTTGCTGGTTTAAGTTGGTCCTTTGCTGGTTTATGCTGATTCTTTGCTAGTTTAAGATGGTCCTTTGCTGGCTTAAGATGGTCCTTTGCTGGTTTAAGATGGTCCTTTGCTGGTTTAAGTTGGTCCTTTGCTGGTTTAAGTTGGTCCTTTGCTGGTTTATGCTGGTTCTTTGCTAGTTTAAGATGGTCCTTTGCTGGTTTAAGATGGTCCTTTGCTGGTTTAAGTTGGTCCTTTGCTGGTTTATGCTGATTCTTTGCTAGTTTAAGATGGTCCTTTGCTGGTTTATGCTGGTCCTTTGCTGGTTTAAGATGGTCCTTTGCTGGTTTAAGTTGGTCCTTTGCTGGTTTATGCTGGTTCTTTGCTAGTTTAAGATGGTCCTTTGCTGGTTTATGCTGGTCCTTTGCTGGTTTAAGCTGGTCCTTTGCTGGTTTATGCTGGTCCTTTGCTAGTTTAAGATGGTCCTTTGCTGGTTTATGCTGGTCCTTTGCTGGTTTATGCTGGTCCTTTGCTGGTTTAAGATGGTCCTTTGCTGGTTTAAGTTGGTCCTTTGCTGGTTTATGCTGGTTCTTTGCTAGTTTAAGCTGGTCCTTTGCTGGTTTATGCTGGTCCTTTGCTAGTTTAAGCTGGTCCTTTCTGGTTTATGCTGGTCCTTTGCTGGTTTAAGATGGTCCTTTGCTGGTTTAAGATGGTCCTTTGCTGGTTTAAGATGGTCCTTTGCTGGTTTATGCTGGTCCTTTGCTGGTTTATGCTGGTCCTTTGGTTTAAGCTGGTTTTCTGGTTTATGCTGGTCCTTTGCTGGTTTAAGATGGTCCTTTGCTGGTTTATGCTGGTCCTTTGCTGGTTTAAGATGGTCCTTTGCTGGTTTAAGTTGGTCCTTTGCTGGTTTAAGATGGTCCTTTGCTGGTTTATGCTGGTCCTTTGCTGGTTTAAGATAGTCCTTTGCTGGTTTAAGTTGGTCCTTTGCTGGTTTAAGATGGTCCTTTGCTGGTTTATGCTGGTCCTTTGCTAGTTTAAGATGGTCCTTTCTGGTTTATGCTGGTCCTTTGCTAGTTTAAGATGGTCCTTTGCTGGTTTATGCTGGTTCTTTGCTAGTTTAAGATGGTCCTTTGCTGGTTTATGCTGGTCCTTTGCTGGTTTATGCTGGTTCTTTGCTGGTTTAAGATGGTCCTTTGCTGGTTTAAGTTGGTTCTTTGCTGGTTTATGCTGGTTCTTTGCTAGTTTAAGCTGGTCCTTTGCTGGTTTATGCTGGTCCTTTGCTGGTTTATGCTGGTCCTTTGCTGGTTTAAGCTGATCCTTTGCTGGTTTATGATAGTCATGTTGCTGGTCAAGGACCAGCATAAACCAGCAAAGGACCATCTTAAACCAGCAAAGGACCAACATAAACCAGCAAAGGACCAACTTAAACCAGCATCAAAACATACCTACCAGCATATACTGTTTTTTTCACCAGGGATGTAATTTATTCCTGTGATTTCAAATCTGATTTTTTACCATCGTTAGTCCAGTCACATGATCCTTCAGAAATCATTCTAATATTTTGATTTTCTGTTTAAAAAACATGTATTAATAATATTATTATGTTGGAAACAGCTCAGTAGAACCTTTTCAGGTTTCTCTGATGAATAGAAAGTTTAGAAGACCGGCATTTATCTGAAATAGAAATCTTTTGTAATTTTATAAATGTCTTTATCATCACTTTTTTTTAATCAATGTAACACATTCTTGCTATATAAAAGTATTAATTTCTATAATTTCTTTCCCCCCAAAAAGTATACTTTTTCCAAGTTTTTAAATGGCATAGTGTATAATGTTACATACATAAAGCTTTAATAAAGCTTTTGAATGCCAGGCACAACAACAACAACAACAACAAAAACTTTTTAATTGTTGCCTGAAACACTTTTGCATTACACTTTTTGGTTTTATTCCCTAAAACTGTTTCTGCACAACATTTGCTGCTTCTTGGACCACGTAGCGCTTCTGATCACGTCTCTCTGTGGCAGCGGCATCCTGTAGAGTGGGAGACAACACCACCAGAAGCTTCTGATGCCGAAAACTCTCATCAGAAACCGAAACTTCATCCAGGTACTGCTTCAGATAGAGCCTCAGTCGTTCGTTCTCCTGTAACAGAAGCGTTTTCTCTCGCTTCAGACACAAATGGTCAAGTTGAACCTTGTTGTATCGTTGCCAGAACTTCCCAAGAGGAGAATAGTCATGCATTAGCTGGGGACAAAGGACAAGTGAAAAGTCAATAAATGCTACACATTAAATGAATGAGACATATTTTTTGAGAAATCCATTGAGAAAATAATGATTTTTTCCACCTGATATTAATTCAAAGCCACTATATACCAGAATGGATGCAGATTTGAATGCAAGTTCGATTTTAATAAGCTTATTACCTGAGTGAGTTTCTCAGTCGGCGGCTCCATGGCATTGACTCTCTCCTGATTCAGCTCTTCTTCACTCAGTGATGATGTATAGAAGGGCAGAACCTTCTCGTACTCTGTCTCCAGCTTAGAACACATCTCAGAGAGACGAATCAACCTTTCCCCCTATGGACGGAATTTTCACTGGTTAAATGCTAATGCCAGAATTGAATATGATCACTACTCCCAACTGATATTCAAAATTATATTATATTATATTATTAGAAAACTGATATATATTATATTGCATCATGATTAATTTAATACTGTAATTATAGTATACTGTTGAGGTAAAAAGTCTACTTCCCCCTTTCAGAATCATTTACAAATGTTAATTATTTTACCAAAATAATAGGGTTCATATAAAATGCATGTTATTGTTTATTTAGTACTGACCTGAATAAGATATTTCACATAAAAGATGTTTATAGTCCACAAGAGAAAATAATAGTTTATAAAAATAACCCCATTCAAAAGTTTACATCCCTGCGATTATTAATACTGTGTTGTTACCTGAATGATCCACAGCTGTGTTTTTTTTTTTGTTTAGTGATAGTTCTTCATGAGTCTCTTGTTTGTCTGGAACAATTAAACTGCCTGCTGTTCTTCAGAAAAATCCTTCAGGTCCCACAAATTCTTTGGTTTTTCAGCATTTTTGTGTATTTGAACCCTTTCCAACAATGACTGTGTGATTTTGAAATTCATGTTTTCACGCTGAGGACAACTGAGGGACTCATATGCAACTATTACAGAAGGTTCAAATGCTCACTGATACTCCAGAAGGAAAAACCATGTATTAAGAGCTGGGGGGTGAAAACTTTTGAACAGAATGGAGATGTGTACATCTTTCTTATTTTGCCTAAATATCATATTTTTTCATTTAGTACTGCCCTTCAGACTACAGAAGACACATGTCTTCCAGAAGACAAAATAAGTTAAATTGACCCTGATCTTCAAATTTTGTCACTGTTGGAAAGGGTTTAAATACACAAAAATGCTTGAAAACCAAAGAATTTGTGGGACCTGAAGGCAGTTTAACTGTTCAGGACAAACAAGGGACTTACAAACAACTATCACTAAACAAAAAAACACAGCTGTGGATCATTCAGGTAACAACACAGTATTAATAATCGCAGGGTTGTAAACTTTTGAAGCGGGTCATTTTTATAAATTCAGCTATTATTTTCTCTTGTGGACTATATGTAAACATCTTTTATGTGTAATATCTTATTCAGGTCAGTACTAAATAATAACATGCATTTCGTATGATCCCTCTTTTTTTTTGGTAAACCAATTAACATTTTTAATGATTCTAAAAGAGAGATGTAAACTTTTGACCTCAGCTCTATTAAAATACATCATATACAATTTAATGACTTTATTTTCATTTCATGTTTATTTTTAATTACATATATATTTTAATTGTTTACTGTGTACTGTTTTCGATCCTGGGCATGTGATTCTACTTTTTCTACAAGGTTTTGATGCTTCACTTGAAGCATGTAAAAGCATGTAAGCATGTAAAAGACATAAAATGAGCAGGCTTTAAAATATCTGTTGTCTCTAAAGGTACTGACCAGAGAATAAATATATTTATCTATTCAAAACTACATCTTAATTCCCTACTGTATGGTATTACTTGAAGGGACAAAGCAGATGTTTGGAAATTAAAGAATATGTTGTTAGTTGTGTGGAAATATGTATTTAAATAAATTGTGTATATATTAAATGTGGGAATAACAAACATACCATGGCTACAATCTCCTGCAGTTTTTTAGTAGCATCGCTGCTTTGAACAGTAAGTTTAGTGAGCTGCTTTCTCCGAATCGCTTGAGCCTCAGTGAGCTGGACTCTGAAATGTTGAACTTTCTGGGCGAGCTCATCACGTTTGAAATTAAGCTGCTGAGCTTCTTCTCCGGTTTGAGCAGAGCTCAGCTGAAAGCGTAGAGCAGAGATGGACTCCTGCAAAAGTTTGAACACAAATTGTACATTTTTAATGCCAATAAAATCATTAAAACATAAATGATAAAAAGTGTAGAAATGCTTCTTCAAAGTAGTCAGCTCCCACATTAGAGTTTTGTCTGACCTGCAACTTCTGAATGTGCTTTTTATGTGTGTCAATCTCTTTTGCACTTTGTTCGTCCTTGATTTGCAGAGACTCAGTTGCGATGAATCTGTCTTTGGTGGACTCGTTGTAGTGGTGTAAAACCTGCTGCAGTTCCTGCCACAGTTTTTCCACAACCCCTTCCATTTGATCCTTCACTGTTTGCTTATCCTCTTTGTTCTGTAGAAATAAAACCAACGTCATTGTATTACATGAAACCCATCACTGTGTTTCAATTGTTTGCTGAATATACATTTTGTGTGATGTATTTATATAATCCATACACATCTTCCATGCACATCTATTTAAATTTGTATTGCATTGCATTTATAATTAGTGCAATATAGTTAGTGCATACATAGGTTAGCGCAATTAAGATTTTGAAAATCAAATTCTAACACCAGTACCTGTTTTTTTATTTGATTGCGAGTGCTCTGATAGTCACGTCTAGCCTCATTGTCAAGATCAGCATAATGCTTTTCCATGGAAAACATCACCTTCTCCAAATACATACTCTCCTGCTGGTGATGTGAAAGAATTTGCTCTCTGAAATATAAAAAATATATAATACAGATTATGCTCAACTGGTTCATTCATTTGAAGTGCATTTTCATGTCCACATATATGTCTTCTTATGTTGTAAAAAATATCAAACTAGTTTTTCCTTAAAGGAATAGTTCACCCAAAACTCATTATTTACTCACTCTTCTTCATCAGAACAGATTTGGAGAAATTTAGCATTACATCACTTGGTTTACAAAGTTCAAGACAGTTTTAAAGAAAAGTGTATCTCAGTGTTTTTTTGATGTAAGAGAACATGTGATGGACTTTTTACTGGAAATTAAAGATTTGTATTTTGGCCAGAAGCAGCAGTTTAAAGTTAATACACATCAAAGAAGGATTTTGTTTATTTACAAATGTGTGGTTTTTCACTTCACGTGACATTAACTGATGGACTAGAGTGGTGTGGATTACTTGTGGATTATTGAGATGTTTTTATCAGCTGTTTAAACTCTCATGCTGGTGGCACCCATTTACTGCAGATGATCCACTGGTGAGCAAGTGATGTAATGGTAAATTTCTCCAAACCTGTTCTGATGAGAAACAAACTTACCTACATCTTGGATGGCCTAAGGTTGAGTAAATTTTCAGCAAATTTTCATTTTTGAGTGAACTATTTCTTTAATGGTACCATTACATAATTTTTGGTGGGACAACAACAACAGCAACATGAACATCACTAAGTACTAGCATTGGATCTTATGAATTCTGTGATGTTTTGTGGTGTAATTCCTGAAATTAACTTCAAGCTGCCACCTTATATCTGCATCAAGACACAACTGAAATGTGCTTGAGCTTGACCAGCTCTGAAAGTCTAGTATACTAGTAAAATTTATTTTATATAAATTTGTTTCCTTACAACCAAAGCATACTCATTTTCTAAAATCAAAGAGTTCAAAAAGTACAGCATAACAGGAAAGACCTGAATGATATTGTCAGGAACTGGCTGATTGACCAAATTCAAAAACAAAACTAACTTTTGTGCATTTATGTATATGTACCTCTCAGTATTATATTCTGAACCAAGTTCATCTAGCCTGGTGTTGAAGTTCAACTCTAGCTCTGCCAGCCGACTCCTATGAAGCTCTAACAGATAGTCCACATTCTGCAAATGAGAACTGCGTGCCAGCTCCGACTGCTGCTCCCGCTCAGACAGATCAGCCACCAAACTCTGTATAAAACACATACACACATAAGCTTGTTGCTTCCAGACTCTGGCATAAAAGCTATGGCATACTGACCTTCCTATAATTTAGAAGTGACAGTCTAGTCTATATTATATACATATTAGAGGTTTGTAAATACATTAAATTTTCTTTAATAAGGTTGTGACCTTAATGATGTTGTCTTTGTAGTCCAGGACTCTCTCAAAGTTTTGGCTGAGCACTGCCATGTCATTGCGTAGCTCTGCTGTCTTGGTCTGCGTTAAAACAGCGCGCCATTGCTGCCGCAGCTTATGGAGATTCAGTATGGTGTTTCTCTCCTCCTTCTGCAGTTTATCCTATAAAGCAAATAATATGTCAGTACAGATATTAATTGCTGGACAGGCCTTAATCTGTATAAGCATTAGCAGATACAGATGAATATCTGGGGAAAATTTTGTTCACCAAAAACCATGAACACAAAACAAAAAAAGTAAATGTGACCCTGGACCACAAAACCAGTCATAAGTGTCAATTTTTCAAAATTGAGCTTTATACATAATCTGAAAGCTGAATAAATAAGCTTTCCATCGATGTATGCTTTGTTAGGATAGAACAATATTTGGCAGAGAAACAACTATTTCAGTATATGGAATCTGAGGGTGCAAAAAAATCTAAATATTGAGAAAATCGCCTTTAAAGTTTTGCAAATTAAGTTCTTTGCAATGCATATTACTAATCAAAAATTAAGTTTTGATATATTTACAGTAGGAAATTTACAAAATGTCTTCATGGAACATGATCTTTACTTAATTTCCTAATGATTTTTGGCATAAAAGAAAAATCCATAATTTTGACCCATACAATGTATTTTTGGCTATTGCTACAAATATGCCCCAGCGACTTAAGACTGGTTTTGTGGTCCAGGGTCACAAATAAAACCACACATCTACCGGTGTTGATAATTAGTTGCATAAATACACATTAATATTTGATGCATAAAATTATGATTAATTAATTAAAAAATAATATATTCATATATAATAATGTGTTTAGTAGAAAATAGTGATTGAAAAGGGTCATATAAATAAATAACGTGAAAATGTAAACACTGACAAGTACATCTTCTGTAAAACTGATTTAAAATGATGTATACCATAATCTTCACAGACATGATTTTACTCAAAAAATTCAAAATCTAATACATTTTTTTCTTTTATATGTTTTATATGTTATTTGTCAGGTGTTTGTCACACCTTGAGGAAGTGTGTGAGCATGTCCTCTTTTCTTTTGGCTATCTCCTCCTCAGCTTGCGCCTTTTGCTGCATGTACAGGAGTCTCTCCTCTTCTGTCATTCCAGCAATTCTTCCACCTCCTTTCTTCCCTGCTTTTTTAGGCATGTTTGCTGAATATCTGTGGATCACAGATTCAAAAGTCCTAAAAAAGAGAAGATGCGGTTTATTAATACACAAAATCAGAAAAATACTTGCCAATACACCAAAACAACAAATTATTATATAAAATATCCTCTGTTCAGGAAACATAAAAATGATTAATAGCCTAATACAAAGTATTTATTTGCTTGTGCTTGAATACAATTAAATAAAGATCATTAGAATTTAGTACTTTTGATAATACATTCACATAGCATATAGAAAATAACATTTCTTTTGACGGCAAATATCGAAGCTAAACTAAATAAGGTTAGTCAAGATATTATCGTTGATTATCGGATTTTGTCGTTCATTATCGGAGCCTGATAGCTCCTCCCCTTCCACTACGTATCTGTAATGAGATAGATAGATAAATATATAGATAGATAGATAGATAAATAGATAGATAGATAGATAGATTTTCAATTCAGTCTAAACCCCAAGATGCTGAAAACAAATGAAAAAAACACGCTGTTTTCCATGCAGACATTTGCTAAAAGGTAAGCAAGCAAGAGGTAGAAATATAAAAACATATACAAGTTTAGTGTTTATATTTCTGGTTGGTTAAAATAGAACAGTTTGAGCAGCTATGAGCGTTATTTCACATTGTCTTACCCTTTCACGTCCCGCACTCGTTCTGACTCGTTTCTGTTGACAGTTTCCTTGCATCCTAGCAACCACAAGTAGAGGAAAAGGCGACTGCACTGCCATTTGGATCCAGTAGGGCGCAGAGATGTTTCACATTACAGTATGTGACAGAAAATAAAAGCTTGGGTGGTAATAAAGCTTTGAAGCTTTCAGTCTTTTTGCTCAAGTGTGACGGCAAAAATAAATAAATAAATAAATAAATAATTAATAAAAAATAATGAAATAATAATAATAATAATAATAATAATAATAATAAATAAATATTTGGGACTTTTATTGGTTTTAATGACAACTGTAATGGACCCTGTTGGTCTCTACTGGTCACCTTCTATTGGTGGCTCTGTGGCTTGTTACAACCAATAAATCCTAATGGAATATGTCTCAAAACACACTACAGAAAACCATTTTAATGGTTTTAATGGTAAAGACTTGATGGTTTGTAATGATTGTAATGGTATTTGTAGTGGAAACCACTAACAAATACAAAATAATTTCAAATGCTAGGGGGCGATATAAACAATATCATAGGAATACATTAAAGAATGCACAAGCTGGCACAATTCGAACAGAATATTTTTGTAATGACGTAAAGGCTTACTTATTTAGTTTTTTTTTCTTTTTTTTTTTAAACTCAGCAGATGACATAAAAAAGACCTTGAAATATTAATAAAATACATAAAAATTGCAAATCAGCAGGGGGAGCTATGCACACATGTTCTTATTCTTACATAATGACACATACAGGTGCATCTCAATAAATTAGAATGTCGTGGAAACGTTCTTTTATTCCAGTAATTCAACTCAAATTGTGAAACTCGTGTATTAAATAAATTCAATGCACACAGATTGAAGTAGTTTAAGTCTTTGGTTCTTTTAATTGTGATGATTTTGGCTCAAATTTAACAAAAATGACCAAATGAAAAAAAAAAATTTAGTGAATTGTCCTTCTGGAAAGTATGTTCATTTACTGTATATGTACTCAATACTTCGGCGTGGCATGGAGGTGATCAGTCTGTGGCACTGCTGAGGTGGTATGGAAGCCCAGGATTCTTTGACAGTGGCCTTCAGCTCATCTGCATTTTTTGATCTATTGTTTCTCATTTTCCTTTTGACAATACCCCATAGATTCTCTACACCAGCGGAAAATCTAGGACCAACACCAGCAGGTGACATTGCACCCCAAATCACCACAGACTGTGGAAACTTAACACTGGACTTCAAGCAACTTGGGCTATGAGCTTCTCCACCCTTCCTCCAGACTCTAGGACCTTGGTTTCCAAATGTAATACAAAACCTGCTCTCATCTGAAAAGAGGACTTTGGACCACTGGGCAACAGTCCATTTCTTCTTCTCCTTAGCCCAGGTAAGACGCCTCTGACATTGTCTGTGGTTCAGGAGTGGCTTAACAAGAGGAATACGACAACTGTGGCCAAATGCCTTGACCCCAGCCTCAGTCCATTCCTTGTGAAGTTCACCCAAATTCTTGAATCGATTTTGCTTGGCAAGCCTCTCAAGGCTGCGGTTCTCTCGGTTGGTCGTGCATCTTTTTCTTCCACACGTTTTCCTTCCACTCAACTTACTGTTAACATGCTTGGATACAGCACTCTGTGAACAGCCAGCTTCTTTGGCAATGAATGTTTGTGGCTTACCCTCCTTGCGAAGGGTGTCAATGATTGTCTTCTGGACAACTGTCAGATCAGCAGTCTTCCCCATGATTGTGTAGCCTAGTGAACCAAACTGAGAGACCATTTTGAAGGCTCAGGAAACTTTTGCAGGTGTTTTGAGTTGATTAGCTGATTGGCATGTCACCATATTCTAATTTGTTAAGATAGTGATTTGGTGGGTTTTTGTTAAATGTGAGCCAAAATCATCACAATTAAAAGAACCAAAGACTTAAACTACTTCAGTCTATGTGCATTGGATTTATTTAATACACGAGTTTCACAATTTGAGTTGAATTACTGAAATAAATGAACTTTTCCACAACATTCTAATTTATTGAGATGCACCTGTATAGGGTAGAAATAGTCAAATTGATTTTTTAGGGCGAGACAACTAATAGTTATCACCTTACTACAGCTGATTGATTATATTGATAATTGCATTATACATTAACATTTTTTGCATTACAAGTTTTCTAAAATGTTAGGTTTAAATATGCAAATGAGGCATTATTTAATGAAATATGCACTAATTTGCAAAAAAATTAAATATATATAAAACTGTATATATATATTACAGTTTTGTTGTAGAAAATCAACCAAATTATATATGAACAAATCCCTCTATAAAAACCTTCAGGATATAGACAGGAATAAAAATGTAACGTTTGGTATGTGTAAGTGCTACTGAAGTGGACATTTATGGTTCAGTGTAGGAGAAAAAAATCATTTTGAAGAAAACAGCTTTTAAAAATATGTATTGTAATTGAAATCTATTAACACAAATAGTGCTATAAAAGAAACACTTAACAGTGTCTTTTGGAAGTTTTTGTTCCTCTGGTCTGAAAAAACACTTTTTTTGAAAAAACCAAAAAGCCCAAAATCTCAAACTTGACAGGTGCATGAAAAAACAGCGTATCTGTCTCCCCTTAAATGTTTTGTCTTAAAAGAAGCAGAAGAACATGTTTTTCTTTAAGATTATGTTTAATCGACAATATTATGACACTTGTTTGTTTCCAGGATAGCCTATTATTTTTTTTAAATACATTTTTTTTTGTCTTGTTTGTCTTTTATGTAAATCAATATAAAATAGTTTTATTGCTGTTTCAAAAACGCAATAAAACAGTTGTATCCCTGGAGCTTAATCATCCTGTTATTAATAAGGTGTTATCTTTATACTAATAAAAAAACACAAGCTGATCTGATACAGACGATCTTTGTAACCTGTTGTCACTGCTGATAACAGATGGAAAATACCTCTGGTTTTAGTCACTTGGCCTATACATGCAAAATATGTTATAACAATAATTTGTATTGCTTGACTTAAAAAAGTCAACAATATCAGGTTGTACATGCTAAAGGTATTTATTAATTTATTAACTTAAACTGATAATATTTTGTGCATATGTTATTTAATGTGTCTCAGAAAATACAGGAGACAGAATGTAAACCTACTTATAGCTTAGTTTAGTTTTAGTGACGTTCAGTTTAAAAATATTATTGATCTTATTTATTATGTGATATAAATACAGTATGTGCAATATGCAATTTAATTGATTATTGTTTTGGGAAACATTTATTCTTTGTCTCTTAAGTTTATCCAACAAAAGGATGAGAAGTGCAAATTAACTGATCACATGAACTGGTGAGAAAAGAAACTTCCCATCAGGAGCTCGTTGTGTCTGAGTTGCCTTTGTTGTGTACTTTTCTGGCCTTTTCTCTTCAGTTCCCTCTTAAGAGCTTCCTGAAGGCTTGTATGTTCCTTCTCATCATCACTGCTCAGAGTCTGTACACGTTTAATAATCTGTTTAAGCTTTTAAACCAGCTGATGTTATTGAGCTGCTACATCACTGTCTCTGGATGTGACGGCTGACCTCTCAGCAGATTGTTTCCCTGTTTGTGACTCTCACTTGTCGTCTGTTGTTCGGTGTCATATTGCAGATTTATTAGGTCTATAGTCTTCAAACAGGTTTTTCAAACAAAAACGTTATTTTGACAACAACAAACAGCTATTAGAAGGTGATTGGAAGACGTTTCCTTCTGTATTTGTCTCCACATTTGGTTATATTTAGTTAAATCCACAAACAACATACTTTAATAATGTGACAACAAAAACGTAAAGTAGTTCATTCTAATTCTACAATAAAAACCTGTTAATCAGTCAACTGTAAGCTATCTAAACATGCATGGTAAAAAAAAAAAAAACACTTAAATTTGCTACATAAAATAAAGTCATCATTATTTTAAAATATATGTAGTTTTATTAAAAAAAAAAGTGTATAAAAGTATAATTTACTTACTTATAATATATTAAGAAAATAAGTGGCAAATTTGTGTATCAGCATGAAAGCATCAAGTATGATTTAATGGTCTCAGTTTATGGTGATAGACATTAATTCCTTCTGTGAACCATAACATTTAAGTTTTAAACTAAATTACTCCTATCAGTTATATGTGACCCTGGACCACAAAACCAGTCTTAAGTCGCTGGGGTATATTTGTAGCAACAGCCAAAAATACATAGTATGGGTCAAAATTATTGATTTTTGTTTTATGCCAAAAATCATTAGGATATTACGTAAAGATCATGTTCCATGAAGATATTTTGCAAAATTCCAACTGTAAATATATCAAAACTCAATTTTTGATTGGACAACTTTGAGGTGATTTTCTCAATATTTTATTTTTTTTGCACCTTCAGATTCCAGATATTCAAATAGTTGTATCTCGGCCAAATATTGTTCTATCCTAACAAGCATACATCAATGGAAAGGTTATTTATTCAGCTTTCAGATGATGTTTTAATCTCAATTTGGAAAAACTGACCCTTATGACTGGTTTTGTGGTCCAGGGTCACGTATCATCTGAGAGTGTTATGTTGTTTATAGCATTATTTAAGCATGTTGTGTTTGTGCATGAAACTACGTAAGTAAAACTGTTATTATTGGTTGCATTGTACCACCTGGGTGTTATTATCAGAACGTTTTACAGTAACAGATTCTAATAGCTTTAATAGGCTGGAATATTAACATGGTATCATTTAACGACATACTGTTAGTAACTGTAAAACATAGCCATCAAAATCCCCGTAATGCTTGTAAAATTATTTTACAGCAATGTTCTGGTAACTACAAATGCATTTTTAATGGAAATTTAAAACAAAAAAGACTGAAGATTCAACTCGTTGCACAAATAATATTTTAAACATTTATTTATTTTTTACAAAACGCAAAAGCTTTAAACAAGTGCACGTGACCTTCTACCACATGAACATTGTGGTCCTTTAATTTCCAATCATATCGTCGCAGCGTACGTCAGATAAGGTTCATGTTGAGCTTTGGTCATTCCTGGTAAAAGCACGTAAGAGGAAGGAACAGCAGGTCCAGAACCCGGCCAGCCCAGGCAGTTATAGGGCAACATGTGGCCCGGGTTACCCGGAGACGGGTGAGCGTGTGGCGCACCGGCCAGAACCCCCATCCCGGGAAACGCGGAGACTCCACCAGGATACCCGAGCATTGAGTAATGTGGGAAAGGCGCAGGGGGTAATTCCGAAACTTTGGAGGTGAGGTCGAGAAACGGATATGGGCTGGCGGACAGGTGGTGACTGAAAAACACCCGAGTAGCAGCGGCGACCGACGTTTTCTCCGCGCTCAGCGAGTCCGTGAGTGCGTCACCGGGTAGACGCGCACTTTTCAACGGGTCGCTGTCACCCAGATTGTACGTCACATTAAAATGATACCGGTCTTTTTTAATCAAGTTTTTGGGCTTTCGCCGCGGTCTGTATTTGTAATCCGGGTGTTCTTTCATGTGAACGGCTCTAAGGCGTTTGGCCTCGTCAATAAAAGGTCTTTTTTCAGAGTCCGACAGGAGTTTCCATTCACCGCCAAGGCGTTTGCTGATCTCAGAGTTGTGCATCTTCGGGTTGTCCAGTGCCATTTTCCGTCTCTGGGCTCTCGACCACACCATAAAAGCGTTCATGGGACGTTTAACATGGTCCATAGGCTTTGCCATTTCTGAAGCTGTTTCCACTTCTGCTCCTTTTTCAGTTCAGTCCACGGGAAGCAGCACTGAAAAGTTCCTTCGACGTACAGTTCAGTCAGACCTGGCTGTGTTACCTTTGTAACATGGCACCAAAATCTGAAAATCTAGGCGTAGAAATAAGTTTTGACTATTTGTCAAATTTAAGTGACTTGCAAAAATCAGATATTTTTCTCTTCAGACAAGTCCCCGTAGTTGGAGTTGTTATCCATGGACGCACTGTGTGTATGGCAGTCTCTGAAGTAATCTGGGTTTTAAATGCTCATCACTGCTTAGATTTGTGCCGCCTGCGACTAGTTATGAATGAAGTGGGCGTTTCCCTTCGTCCTAAGACTGATGACGTAAGTGGGTGTGTCCTGAGAAATATAGTAACACTATAAACAGCTGCACTGTGGGGCATTTCTTTCACTGGTAGCAGTTCAATGACAGTATTAAATCTTTAACAGATAATTAAATGTAAATTCACATTGTTGAATATGGTATTAAAACCTCTAAATCGCTGAAAAGTTAGAGATGCCTACTCATTGTTAATTATTACTGTAATAATAATAGTCATCACAATGTTATACAAATCCAAACTGTCTTGTATTTTAACTTTTCCAACACTTTGTCTAGATTCCAGCTCTGCAAATGCTGGGTTCAACCAGCTTTATTTGTTCAGTGATTATTCTGATGGATGAAAGTATCATGGTTTAAATGTGTTGTAATGTAATCTGTCTACAGGTGAAGTCAAAAATGTACATACACCTTGCAGAATCTGCAAAATGTTAATTATTTTACCAAAATAAGAAGGATCATACAACATGCATGTTTTTTATTTATCGACCTGAATAAGATATTTCACATAAGACATTTACATATAATCCACAAGAGAAAATAATAGTGGAATTGATAAAAATTACCCCGTTCAAAAGTTTACACATGCTTGATTCTTAATACCCGAAGGATCCACAGCGGTGTTTTTTTTATTATTTTATTTTATTTAATTTTTTTGTTTAGTGATAGTTGTTTATGAGTCCCTTGTTTTCCTGAACAGTTAAACTGCCCACTGTTCTTCAGAAAAATCTTTCAGGTCCCACAAATTCTTTGGTTTTTCAGCATTTTTGTATTGAACCCTTTCCAACAATGGCTGTATGATTTTGAGATCCATCCAGAAGGTTCAAATGCTCACTGATGCTTTAGAAGGAAAAACAATGCATTAGGAGATGGGGGTGAAAACTTTTGAAGATGTGTACTTTTTTCTTATTTTGCCTAAATATATATTTTTTTCATTTAGTACTGCCCTTCAGAAGCTACAAAAGATACATGTTTCCCAGAAGACAAAATAATTTAAAATTTAAATTTAAAAATTAAAATTTAAAATTTAAAATTTAAAATTGTGTTTCCTTCTGGAGCATCAGTGAGTGTTTGAACCTGTAATAGTTGCATATGAGTTCTTCAGTTATCCTTAGTGTGTAAAGATGGATCTCAAAGTCATACAGTCATTGTTGGAAAGGATTCAAATGGAAAAACCAAAGAATTTGTGGGACCTGAAGGATTTTTCTGAAGAACAGCAAGCAGTTTAACTGTTTAGGACAAACAAGGGTCTCATGAATAATTATCACTAAACAAGCAAAAAAAAAAACAAAAAAAAAAAAAAAAACCACACACACACAGTTGTGGATCATTCAGGTAACAACGCAGTATTAAGAATTAAGTGTATGTAAACTTTTGAACAGGGTAATTTTTATAAATTCGACTATCATTTTCTCTTGTAGACTATATGTAAACATCTTTTATGTGAAATATCTTATTCAGGTCAGTGCTAAATAACAAATAACATGCATTTTGTATGATCCCTCTTATTTGGTAAAATAATAAACATTTTGCACATTCTGCAAGGTGTATGTAAACTTTTGACTTCTAATAAATAAATACCCAACAGAAAATAATTTGTCACTTTTGTTATGGTAACTCAGTGCTTAACCAACAGGCTGCTTCCATTACATTTCCCCACAGATACTGTGTCATTAAAAGACACCCTGACAAGATGACTTAACATTGTGTCCATAACCTGCTTCATATGTGTTTCTCTGTCTCTATGTGATTATAATGCAGTCTTTTGAATGGATTTCAATATTAGAGGGTTGCTAGAGAAAGGAAGTGCTTATTATTAAGACAAGTGAGTGGAAATCCTACACTCTTTTGTTTCTTTTAATGGTGTCTCTTTGTATAAACTCAAATCTCCATAATCCTGTAACCATGGATGTACTATTTGCAGACAATTTATCTGCTTTAGCCAATCAGGCTCACATCCTTGTAATATAAACTATAACCAAGTCCAAAAACAGTATTCCTTATTGTTTTTTTCTCTGTTGTTTTACCTGCATTTGGAATTACACAATCCATTGTGTTGTGTTTGAGGAAATGTTTGTAAATACGGAAAACGTACTGGAAATGATAAAAAAAAAAAAAACATTTCTAACAGATTTGTTTCTTACACTTTTTTTTTTTATAATTAGATCATTGGGCCTAAAGTGTGTACACAAAAATTAAGTAAATATATTTTATAATGCATGTTTTTATGTACAAAATACTACCTGCATGGCATTTACAAGCAATGTCATGAGGTCATGTGACACAAGTTTAGAATACCACTGTTTACTGTAGACGTATAGTATTCCATAAACTAGTATTCATTACAAACATAGCCATGCAATGTCTTTCTTCACTTAAGTGCAATAAACTAGCCAATGTGTTTTGCATACACAAATGAAGAAGAATTCAACACGTTTTCATCCACAGGAAGTGATCAGATCCTTTTGTAATTGTTCATATGGAGCGGTCACACCCTGAGAACTAGGAGGTGTCAGTCATGAGTCAGGACCACACCAGAACAATATGCTCCGGAGTAATTATAGGAACAAATGACTCTTAAAACCAGCTCTATGTTTAGCCTGCCTTTCTTCCCCTGAAAACATCTCGGGACGCATCTTGGATTTGCATGAGTGCTCTCGGTTATCTCTCAAAGAGAAGCTTATTTAGCAGAAAGGAAAAGAAAGTCCTTTGGAGAGAGCGGAAGAAAAGAACAATGCGTTAAAAGGAGAAATCCTTTAATTTTCAGCTGGAAGAAGGGCCATTGTACGTCCAGCTTTGCCCTGCCTTCAGTACTTTATCTCCTCTGCGCTTTGACACAACCACCAAAGCTTTTAGTGCTTTTAACATTTGTGTTCTAAAGAACAAATGTGCGTAGAAAGAATCAGTTATAAACAGTCCTGCACATTCTTTGGTTTTCTAGCATCTTCTGCATATTTGAACACTTTCCAACACTGAGGACAACTGAGTATGCTCAAAAATGAAAATTCTGGTATCATTTACACACCTCATGTCAATCCAAACCTGTATGAGTTTCTTTCTTCTGCTGAACACAAAAGAAGATATTTTGTAGAATGTTGATAACCAAACAGTTGATGGTAGCCACTGACTTCCATAGTACTTTCTTCCATATTATGTAAGTCAATGGCTACCATCAACTGTTCAACAGCTTAAGGAAACTTATGCAGGTTTGAAACATTTTAAAGGTGAGCAAATGTGACCTTGGACCACAAAACCCAAAAAAAGTCTTAAGTTCAGAAACTGAATGTTAATTTGAAATAATATGACGGGTATATTTGTAGCAATAGACAACAATACATTGTATGGGTCAAAATTATCGATTTTTCCTTAATGCCAAAAATCATTAGGATATTTAGTAATGATCATGTTCCATGAAGACATTTTCTAAATTTCTTACCATAAATATATTGAAACGTAATTTTTGATTAGTAATATGCATTGCTAAGAACTTCATTTGCACAACTTTAAAGGCGATTTTCTCAATATTTAGATTTTTTTTTTTGTACACTTAGATTCCAAATATTTAAATAATTGTATCTCGACAAAATATTGTCCTAACAAACCATACAGCAATGGAAAGCTTATTTATTCAGTTTTTTTAGATTATGTATAAATCGTAGTTTCCAAAAATGTACCCTTATGCCTAGTTTTGTGTTCTAGGGTCACAAATGATGACAGTTTTTTGGGTGAACTTTCCCTTTAAGAGCTGGGGGTGAAAACTTTTGAACAGAATGATGATTTGCACTTTTTTTTTTTTGTTTTAAAGATCATGTTTTTTTTCATTTAGTACTGCACTTTAGAAGCTACATAAGACATGTACAGCTGCATCTCAATAAATTAGAATGTCGTGGAAAAGTTCATTTATTTCAGTAATTCAACTAAAATTGTGAAACTCGTGTATTAAATAAATTCAGTGCACACCGACTGAAGTAGTTTAAGTGTTTGGTTCTTTTAATTGTGATGATTTTGGCTCACATTTAACAAAAACCCACCAATTCACTATCTCAACAAATTAGAATATAGTGACATGCCAATCAGCCAATCAACTCAAAACACCTGCAAAGGTTTCCTGAGCCTTCAAAATAGTCTCTCAGTTTGGTTTACAATCATGGGGAAGACTGCTAAACTGACAGTTGTCCAGAAGACAATCAATGACACCCTTCACAAGAAGGGTAAGCCACAAACATACATTGCCATAGAAGCTGGCTGTTCACAGAGTGCTGTATCCAAGCATGTTAACAGAAGAAGAAAAAGATGCACAACCAACCAAGAGAACCGCAGCCTTGAGAGGCTTGTCAAGCCAAATCGATTCAAGAATTTGGGTGAACTTCACAAGGAGTGGACTAAGGCTGGGGTCAACCTATGCCAACCTTTTTTTGACATGCAAAAGCCATTTATCTAGTATTGTCACAATATTGATAAACTCCTTATTTCTGTATAACCAAACTGGCCACAATCCACAGGAAACTGAATGTTAATATGAAATAATAATACAGGAAGAGGAATTTACTAAATAGTAATCTGAAGAAATCTGAAGAAATTCTTACAATTCAGAATTTGTTTTTTGCGATTAAAAAAATCCAAATTGAGAGATGAAAACTAAGAATTCTGAGAAAAAATCCAGAATTTTGAGATCTAAATAGAATTACGAGATATTAACTCATAATTCTGATTTTTTTTTCTTGCAATTCTGACTTTTTCTCTCAGAACTGTGGGATAAAAACTCTTTTCTTTACGATCTGACCAATCGTAATGCCAAATCTACCATTTTTATCCAACAAACCAGACAGAAGAGTAGATTAATGTCGGCGGATTTGAAAAATAATGTGTTTTTAGCTATGTTTCCATCCACCTATTTTTATGTGCATTTTGGAATATTGCATTAAAAAGAATGTTTTTAATGCATTCATGGGAAAATCATTATCCCTGTCCATTAGGCCTGTAAATCTTCAAAACTTTCAAAAAAGGCAGATTATTTTAAAGTATTTTTAATTCTTTCCATTTAAATTCAAACTGCTTGTGTGCATCCTGTCAAGAATAGAATTGGAATTCTGAAATCTGATTACTCTGCCAATGAAGTAAGTCTAGAGAATTCCACTTGAAATGTCTCAAACATCCAGTGTCCTTCAAAACGGATGACATGCAGTATCTACCACAACGTACGGCCACCCAGCGCTTGACGTGCTTTCGTCCCGCCATTACAGGGGTCCCGAGTCTTTTCACCCGCTGCAGCGTCGGGCACACAGGCCTCCCATGAGGAACCCAGAATCCAGCTGACATCACAAGCTGTTTTGTTGGCTGTCCTTTGTAGGCCGTAATGAATCCAGTGAATGTGAAAGGAGATAAAAGGACAGCTCCAGTGAGAGTGAAGGATGGTCACACTGTGTGGCTAATGTTCTGAAGGCTTTCACTGAGGAGAATGGGAACAATGGGAGCAAATGGCAGGACAATGACCAGTGTTTTTGTCCACTCAATTTGTCTGAGGTCCTTCAACCTAATCACATTCACTCAGAGTCATTTGAAGGTTTTGTTCGAAAGAGAAACTGCTGAGAGTTTGGGCCCGTGAACAAAAGGACAGAAAGGGGAAGAATCCCCATCTATCACCATGACAGCCGGACTTTAAGACAGGGATTTGGGTCCAAAGAAAACACGCGATGAATGGAGAGGATTGGAGAGAAAAGCCAACGTTTATTCTCTCAAAAAGTCATCAGACATGCTCGACCGTCACGTGCATGAGAACGGCTTCAATTGTTGTCGAAGTTCTTTGTTAACGAGACTATGAAACTTTGAAATTTTTTTTGGAGGTTAAGTTTATACAATTGATGACAAACTGTTTTATAATTTGCTTTGTAAACACACTGAAAAAAAATGGTTTAGACACAAATTTCACTCAGAAATTCCACATTTATTGAAAGAAATGGCAAGAAAAAAATTGAATTAAACAAATTTAGAAGTAGAAAGATTAAAATAGCATTTTCTTATAATACGTACTCATAAAAATGAGTTTGAATTGTGGTAGCTTTTTAGAAATTATATATCAAATAATAAAATAAAAAAAACTTCCAATTTTTAAGCTATGTGAAAAAATCTATGAGGTCAGCACATTTCACGGCGTTTCAGAGCAATTAATTTTTTGCAAAAGCACTAATATTAATTGTTTTAGCACAAAAATGCATACTATAGTTGTCTAAATCTGTTTTTAATGGCTTTAGGTGAGTAAATGTCAGGTTACACATTACTGACATTTCTGTGTTTGTGTTTTTGTTTCTGTGCTTATCATGAAAAAGTTCTTGGGTTTAGCAGGTTTACATGCTCATGAGCTGAAAAACTCAACTTGTAGACAAAATTCACAAGCACTTACGTGTATATCCCACTAATCTAATGCAACATGTACTATATTTTACTTTAACATTTCATATTTTAATGTTTTAATGTTGTAATGCCCTGCCCTGTTTACGTCCATTGTAAGACACACTTTCAAGGCAATTCGTGCTATTTTATGTTTTGGTGAAGTGGTTCATTTTTTGTTATGTTTAGGGGGTAGGGTTGGGTCAGCCCTTCATCCTTACTTTTTTCTAAAACTCATACATTTTTGTACAGTTCACAATACACAAATTCATACCAAAACAAAATCTCATAGAATAGCTATGTTTTTTTCTATGTGATTGTGTTTGTATGGAAGCCAATTTCCACCACATAATAATAAAAAATATATATAATCTTACAATTCAGAATTTGTTTTTTGCAATTAAAAAAAATCCAAATTGAGAGATGAAAACTAAGAATTCTGAGAAAAAATCCATAATTTTGAGATCTAAATAGAATTACGAGATATTAACTCATAATTCTGATTTTTTTTCTTGCAATTCTGACTTTTTCTCTCAGAACTGTGGGATAAAAACTCTTTTCTTTACGATCTGACCAATCGTAATGCCAAATCTACCATTTTTATCCAACAAACCAGACAGAAGAGTAGATTAATGTCGGCGGATTTGAAAAATAATGTGTTTTTAGCTATGTTTCCATCCACCTATTTTTATGTGCATTTTGGAATATTGCATTAAAAAGAATAAAATCGCTGGATGGAAATGCCAAGATGCGCAAAAATTCTAAAAATGTGCATAAAAGACTTATGCACACAACTGAGTAGGACAAACTTTTTATCCGATAAGAAAAAATGTGCATAAACTACGATAGAATCACATTTACCGAATAAATTCCTTCAATCCCTTCGTGACTTTGTACGATGGGACGGATAACTCGACTAACCAGCAGACCGATCTCGTTGCACAGCATGTAAAATGTTGTTATGGTCATTCTGAAATGCTAGAGCAAAGTCTGTCTTTAAAGTATTTCTGTACAATTGTCTTACACGACCGTATTCCCAAACAGCAGGTATCCACTTCTGAAAGCAATGATCACATTAATTGCGTTTCTTCTGCTCGCTCTTAGTCTTGTGTAGCCAGATCTTCAGACTGACGACAGAAGGTCTGGGAACTTTAGCTGCTTTGAATGGCCAAGGACCGCCCCACATTTCGTTTTGGGGCGTGGATATGTCGACACAATACCAGAGCGGTGTGTAAAACTCTCTGACATATTTTAAAGAGTTTAACATTTTTTGCATACTTTTGAAAATCCAGCGTTTAGTTGATCCTGATAAGTGCTTGTTGTCATAGTTGTAAACACGACGGCTTTCTTCTTTCGTGAGGGGGTTTGACGCCACGGCATTTTGACTCATGAAGTGGTTCCAGCTAAGTGAGCCTAAGTGTGCAATATTCCAGTTTTGCGCATATGTTTATTTTGCATCTTTGGATGGAAACATAGCTATTGACGTCTTTCTGTGGTTGAAACAAGATGTCTTCTGATGTTCTTTCATGTTTATTTCATGCTATAACTAGTAATAAGGAGGAGATGATTGATTCTTGTGCCACTTGAAATGAGGTGCTACAGTGATCTGTCACGACACATTAAAGAGCCACAAAACAGTATTTCTTCCATGACAACTCTCGGAAGTTTTTTGTGAGATATAAATTAAAACTTAATAAATAAATAAATAAATCAGCATTATGATATACATATAGAATTCTGACTTTTTTTCTCATAATTCCAAGTCATATCTTGCAAATCTGACTTTATATCCCACAATTCTGAGAGAAAAGTCCAAATTGTGAGATAAAAAGTTTTAATTACCTTTTTTTTTAATTCCATGGTGGAAACAGATGTCCATAGGGTTGGCACTACCACAAATGCAATTTTATGAAGTTGAAGAATGAGTCTAAACTAAACTAAAATCACAGATGCTCTCAGTAGAACTTGTTTCGAACTGGGAACATTCTTTAAGCGTGCAATCAGTTATCAGTCTACATTGTCAGCGCAGACTACAGAGGCCCAAAGGAGAAGCAAACAGCTGCTTTCTATGTCACACTGATTTCTAAAGGCACGGTCACCTTCATCAGGACATTGTGCAGCTTTGCAACTGATATTAAGACCGTGCCATAAAACAGAGAATGGGGGTGGTAGCATGACAAATGCTTCTCTCCCTGTTCCTTTAAGCAATTTGATGCAGAAAAGCAATTTCTGTCAGAAGGTGTTTTGTTTAGAAGACTTCACTTTAGTTCTTTTGTTGTGTTCTGACAGAAAATCGTAAGGAAATGACACATATAAAACGACACAACTCCTACTGGGAAACTTAGGCAACACCTACAGTGTCTGAATGTCATCACATTAAAACACAAATACCAAAATCAAGCATCGTCTGCAAGAACAAACTTTTCTGAGCTCACTTACTCACTTAACTGATGCTGAGGTGATTTTTAGTGGATGCATACAATCACTTCACCTGTTTCACACAGCTATCCAAACAGAGTAACCACAGGTGTAGATCTTCGAATTAAAGAAACTTCTGTCATCATTTAGACAGAATCTATGTTGTTTTTCTGTGGAACACAAAAACAATATTTTCAATGTGTTTATACTAAAAGTCAATGTGGTCCAATGTTGTTTAGATCCAAACATTCTTAATATATCTTTCGTGTTCCGCAGAAGAAAGTCATACAGGTTTGTAACGTTAACTATCATAACTATGTACCTGTTCTAATCATTTGATTATTTAGTGCAATAACACTAAAACATTTTTAAGTGAGGCTTAAGTGTGCAAATACTTTTGGTGCCATTGTACATATTATTTATGTCATTCTCTGAAGTTTTTTTTCCCCTCACAATTTTTTTTCACAGAATAAAAAATATAAAAAAGCTAACTACAACCTTTTGTCTCACACTTTTTTCTTGCAATTGCAAGTATATATGTTGCAATGCTGACTTTGTATCTCACAACTATAAGAGAAAAACAGTCATAATTGTGATTGAGATCTGAGGAATTTAAAGTCACAATTACCTTTTTTATTCCATGATGGAAGCAGACTTCCAGAGGGTTAGCATTACTGCACAAATGCAATTTTACAAACGTAATGAATGCTTCTAATTTTAGTTTGTAAATAACAGAAAATCACAGATGCTGTCAGTAGAACTTGTTTTGAACAGGGAATATTCTTTGTTTGAACATATTAACATTTAACCATAATTTTAATAGGAAAAGCAATAGTAAAAGTATTAGTTAATATTAATATTACCAGTATCTATGCTTTCGTTCCTTAAAATAAATGTCAGTTATTCTAATTAATTGATGCAATGCAATGACAAACATTGTAAAGTGTGGCTTAAGTGTGCAAATACTTTTGACGCCACTGTGCATACTGTAGTTATCTCAAAAAATGTAAAGTCTAACAAAATCTGACTTTTTCTCTCAGAATTCTAAGTTTACCTCTTGCACTAGTTTTTTTTAATAATAAAAAAATGGTCATTGCGATATCTCACAACTCACAATTGCGAGTATATATCTCATAATTCTGACTTTTCGTCTTAGAATTGAATGTTTATATCGAAATTCTGAGTTTGTATCTCATAATTCTGAGACAAAAAGTCAGATTTGTGAGATAAAAGTTGCATTTACCTTTTTATTCAATGGCGGAAATAGAGATCCATAGGGTTTGCACTTCTGTGAATACCATTCTACTGATTTGAAGAATGAGTCAAATTTGTAGTTTTTAAACAACAGAAAATCACAGATGCTGTCAGTAGAACTGGTTTTGAACTGGAAAAGTTCTTTGATTGAACATTTTAACATTTAACCGTAATATTAATAGCAGAAGTATTAGTATCAGTTAATGGTAATACTAACAGTATCTATGCTTTCTTTCCTTAAAGTAAATGGCACTTGTTATAATTATTTGATATCTACTGTAATGACATTCAAACATTTTTAAGAGTGCAGATACTTTTAGGTACCACTGTCAAACAAATGTAATAATATTATTAAGATATTCCGCTTCAGATGATAAGGACAGGGCATCTAAATCACAAGATGCTGCACAGAATTAAAGTAACTCTGGCCTAATTCACATGCTTGAGAGACAGTGTGTGTGTGTTCAGCTTTGCCATGAGATCATCGCTGTAAGGGAAGCATACCACATATCTCCCATTATAATGGATCTGGCTATCCTTTCATATCTTCTCTCAATTTTTACGCATTACCAGAGTGTATTGAAAGTGCTTTTTCAATGAAGAAGTAAAGGCAAGCATTCCTTCTCGTGCACACCTTTGAACTGAGCACAATAGGATCGTCTACTGCAAAGATCTCACACTTTTGTTTGTCCATCCAGGAGGAGAAAAGCCTACAGTATCGCTTACACTCCAGAGATGATGGTTACGATTACAGACAAAGCCACAAATGTTGAGGACAAGAGGCTGTGATTCGATGCCTGCTTGCCTAACACATTGCCTCTTGTTCTCAGTCAATCCAGGACTTTGCCTTCAGGTTAATTCCTTTATGCACTAACATAACATAGTCTCAAAACACCATGGGACAAGGATGACAGACTGTAAACAAATACCTGCTGTCACCTCCGGCACCAAATCTTAAAGCCATTATGGTGCGGGATGTAAAGTGACAACTTTTTTTCTTCTCCTGGTTATTGGAATACAGGGGGTTTCCCAGCTGTAATCAACCCATATGGAAATCAAGGTTAGGATAACATAACTATGCCCTGTGACATGATTAGGTTTGTCAGTTTAAGTTTAAAAAATTCACATTTAATTAAATGTTCATTGCCTTTTTTTTTATTATTATTTATAAATTCACTAGCAATTTCTGTTTTTCTTTTTAGTGTGGTTCTCAAAAAAGAGTTCATTCTTAAGTAGCTGTGGACTTTAAGTATATGTACATTTTTTACATGCATCATATACAAAATATTTCATCATTTTATGATAGATGTTTAAAGGATTAATTTACTTCCAGAATAAACATTTCCTTATAATTTACTCACCCCCATGTCATCCAAGACATTCATGTCTTTCTTTATTCAGTTGAAAAGAAATGAAGGTTTTTCAGGAAAACATTCCAGGATTTTTCTCCATATAGTGGACTTCAGTTGGAGCCATCGGGTTGAAGGTCCAACTGCAGTTTCAATGCAACTTCAAAGGGCTCTACACAATCCCAGCCGAGGAATAAGGGTCTTATCTATCTTATCATTTAAAAAAAAAAAAAAAAAACATTAATATATTTTTAACTACAAATGCTCATACTTCATAAGAAAGGTCACGCGTGACGTAGGCGGAAGTACTGACCCAGTGTTTACAAAGCGAACTTCCAAAAAAACAAACAAAAAAAACAAAGCGAACTTCCATAGAGAGTCTAACTAGTGTTGCCAAGTCTGTGATTTTCCCGCGGAATTGGGCTACTTTAACACGGTTGAAGCTACCTCAGTAACGTAAAATTTAGTCTCTTGATTGCTAATCTTACCATTTTACCAACCTCGCCAAAAAAAACCCTTGTATTTTACCCCCCGGAAGGCGATGTTTAAGAGAACCCCGCTCAAAACGCAATCGGGCTACTTTTGGGCTAGTTTTGGATAGCAATTGGGCGGGTTTTGTTTTGCGAAAACCTGGCAACCCTGAGTCTAAAGCCCTTTACAACAACAACAACAAAATTAACAAAAAGTAAAACAACGTTGTCGAATGATTTTAAAGTTGTAGAGGAAAATGAGATGGAGTTACCCATCCTACCCTTCCTTTTGGACTTGAGTACACAGACGAATAAGTATTCACCTCGGCTTGTGGAAAAGCTACTTGTGATTAACTGTGCACACATTTGTGAATTGAACAACTAAACAGAACTCAAATGACTGAAAAATAAGAGATGACTTTTAAAGTTTAGACTACTTCTAATGCAAAATATGAGAAATGCTTATATACACTCTAAAAAACAGGTGTTTTACCAGTTTGTTTTAGAATCAACGAAAAATTGCGTAAAATTAAGGGATACTGTCAGTGTCAGTTTACATACACCTTTCAGAATCTGCAAAATGTTAATTATTTTACCAAAATAAGAGGGATCGTACAAAATTCATGTTATTTTTTATTTAGTACTGACCTGAATAAGATATTTCACATGAAAGACATTTACATATAGCCCACAAGAAAAAAATAGTAGTTGAATGTATAAAAATGACCCTGTCTGAAAGTTTACATACACTTGATTCTTAAAACTGTGTTGTTACCTGAATGATCCACAGCCGTGCTTTCTTTTTTGTTGTTTTTGTTTAGTGATAGTTGTTCACGAGTCCCTTGTTTGTCCTGAACAGTTAAACTGCCTGCTGTTCTTCAGAAAAATCCTTCAGGTCCCACAAAGTCTTTAATTTCTTTTAGCATTTTTGTGCATTTGATCCCTTTCCAACAATGACTGTATGATTTTGAGATCCATCTTTTCACACTCAGGACAACCGAGAGACTCGTATGCAATTATTACAGAAGAAATACTTATTTTCTTTTGTGGACTATATGTAAACATGCTTCATGTAAAATATTTTATTAAGGTCAGTACTAAAAAAAAAAAGATGATCCCTCTTATTTTGGTAAAATAATTAACATTTTGGAGATTTTGCAAGGTGTATGTAAACTGTAAATGGTAAACTGTAAGTAAATCAATAAATTAATTCATAAAAAAAGAGACATTTGAGTGATTTCAAGTGGTTTAATCCAAATTCAAGAGTCTGACATAAACAAATACACATTTTAGCATAAATGCCAATAATACAAACATGTACTTTTGACTTTTGAACAGCAAACACTGATTCTTCCAACCAGCAGAAACCATGTTGTCAATTCAAACAGAACACAAACCCAGATGGGACATGACAACAAACATTTAACTTATTTCTCAAACATATAACCAAGAAGTTAAAAAACACTGAATTCAGTGATTTAATTTAAATAAATCTGCTGGGCTAAACTGCATTTCACAAAAATCTTTAGCGGCTGGTACTGCAACTTTCTCTTCCTTTACCTCTCCATAAAACAAAAATGAAGCCATAAAAAAGAAGAAACATTAAAAAAAAGGAGCAGCAGAGAAAAGCTGCCAGTGTTACACTGGTATCTGTGCGCTGTGTGCAGTCACTCAACTTCCCTTTCATTCTCACTGATTCACAAAACTAATTATAAAAATAAAATTATTTTTTTCTAAAAGTTCAAGGAAATCAGGGACAGCATTACATTTAATGGGCACATTAAACACAAAAGTAAAGTTCAGGCTTGTTTGTACTGCACAAGAACTTTTGCACAAAATTTCTTTGCCCAAGAAACAATGCAGCACTGCAGAATGATTGTTATCCAGCAATTTCTTTGTGTGTGTGTCTGTAAGCTGGCTCTGAAAAGTGATTATTTTTTGATTAAGGCAGATAGAGTGTCAGAATCACAAATAATAAATACACAAAAATAGATGCGGTTTTTGACTACTTGTTTAGAGCCCTTTCGATACAGTGTTGTCTTAATGTTTACAAGCTGTATTGTTGGTGTCAGAATCAGCAGCCATTATGATCGATGTAGTATAAAGGCACCGGGAAAACTAAATTAGTCTAGCTCATAGCATAGTGTTTCATTTGAGCAAAGGCAAGCTATGTCTTTGGCCCCTAGCAGTCCTGGTACTACACATACACATTAAGGCACATATTAATAATCGTAATATACAGTGGTGTACAATCTCTAGCCTATCATACTAGAGAGATCAGAACGCTGGTGTATGAAGTCCTCTCTGGAGTCGCTCAGTGTGAGCGCAGCATACACACGTCTCCGGCTCCGCTCAGCCTGGTGTTTCGGGCGAGGAGGCAGAACTTGTGCCCGCTGCCCTCCGCAGGAGGAGGATGCTGGGCGTAGCTGTGCGCTGTGTACATCAGGCACTTCACGGGCTGTTATAGAGCAGTCTCGAAGATTACCAAACTGCCATCTCCTGTGGTGGCGAAGCCGTTGAGCTGGTGGGCCGGACTGCGGTTCATGTACGCCTGTCAATGAAAGAAAGGAAGTTTGGAATAATTCATTTTTAATTTTTGTTTAAAATACACTACCAGTCAAAAGTTTTTGAACAGTTCTTAAAGAAGTTTATTTTGCTCACCAAGCCTGCATTTATTTGACCCAAAATACAACAAAAGCAGTAAAAATTCTGAAATATTTTTACTATTTAAAATAACTGCTTTCTATTTGAATATATTTTGAAATGTAATTTATTCCTGTGATCAAAGATAAATTTTCAGCATCACTACTCCAGTCTTCAGTGTTACATGATCCTTCAGAAATCATTCTAATATGCTGATTTGCTGTTTAAGAAACATTTAATTATTATTATTTAATATCAATATTTAAAACAGTTGAGTACATTTTTTTAGGGTTCTTTGATAAACAAAGATTCAAAAAGCAGCATTTATCTGAAAGCTTTTATAACATTATACACTATACCATTCAAATCTTGGAGTCAGTATAATTTTTTTTTTCTTTGGGTTGGTGGTAAGAAATTATAGAAATTAATACCGTTATTTAGCAGGGATGCTTAAAATTGATAAAAAAATGATGTTATAAATGATGATAAAGACATTTATAATGTTACAAATGATTTCCATTTCAGATAAATGCTGTTCTTCCGAACTTTTTATTCATCAAAGAAACCTGAAAAAAAATCTACTCAGCTGTTTTCAACATCATAATAATAATAAATGTTTTTTGAGCAGCAAATTAGAATATTAGAAGGATTTCTGAAGGATCATGTGACTGGAGTAATGATGCTAAAAATTCAGTTTTGATATCACAGGAATAAATTACATTTTAAAATACATTCAAACAGAAAACAGTCATTTTAAATAGTAAAAATATATATATATTTTTACTGTTTTTGCTGTACTTTGGATCAAATAAATGCAAGCTTGAGCAGAAGAGACTTCTTTAAAAAAAACATTAAAAACTTTTGACTGGTAAGTCTCTTATGCTCACGAAAGCTGCATTTATTTGATTAAAAATACAATAAAAACTGTAATATTAATAAAATAATATTACAATTTCAAATAACCATTTTCTAATTGATTATATTTTAAAATGTAATTTATTCCTGTGATGCAAAGCTGAATTTTCAGCATCATTACTCCAGTCTTCAGTGTCACATGATCCTTCAGAAATCATTCTAATATGCTAATTCACTGCCAATTATAAATGGTTTTTTTAATCATTTAAATCTTTTGAATAGTAGTGCATCACACAAAAATATTATGCAGCACTAATAATAAATTTTTCTTGAGCAGTAAAACAGCACATTCGAATGGTTTCTGTTGAATCATGTGACTTAAGACTGGAGTAATGATGCTGAAAATTCAGCTTTACATCACAGAAATAAATTAGATTTTAAAACATATTAAAATAGAAAACAATTCCATTAAATTGTAATAACATTACTGGATTTTTAACAAATAAATACAGCCTTGGTGAGAATAACCTTAATTTTAAAAAGACATTAAAAATTCCACACTTTTTGACCACTAGCGTATGTGACCCTTTAATGAGACCTGGAAATGGATGAAAGGCATCACTCTGTTCCCAAACCTTCCCCGACAATGCTTTTCTAAACACAGGGGATGGAACATAGCCGGCTGAATGGATGTAAAAATCCCCTCTTATTTAATATCATTATTATGCAGTAATCAAAACCGCTCATTGTATTTAAAAGCACCCATGGCTAACAATGAGCGTAAAGACAAAAAGAAGAAAAAGCACCTGGTGTTCAGCCCCCCCCCCACCCCCACCCCCCGCAGATACACGGAGAAAAGTCCCAACAACACAAAGCATGGCCGACAAACAGTTGGCCACACTATCAGATATACTCTCAATTGAGCCGGCATTCAGACGGCACAATGGCGGAGTGGTCTAATATCAGGTAGATGTGCGCTTGAAAGCCCCGGCGGTCAGCTCCAGAGGGGCCGGCGCGGAGAATGAGCTCACCGGTTGAAGGAGGCGGAGAGGAACCCGATCCGAAGGGAGAACAACATGCCGCTGAGGAGGGGGAATCTAATACTGACTGACAGCACAAAGGCCTGGGCTCTTTCAAACGCACTGTATTGTGGGTTTCTGGCACAGGTACATGTGGCACATATTTGGCGATCGGACAGGGCGACACGGACGGGAGGCTTCGCTTCGATATTAACCTGCGCTCCTGTGCTCACCTGTTTGGCGGTCTGCAGCAGAGAGGCCGCTTCTGCCTTTCCTGTCTGCTGAACCATCTTGTAGAAGATGCCACTTTGGTTCTGTAGGAGAATGTGGGGGGCGTCGTACTCGTGGATTCGACCTGCATCCAGAACCTGCAAGAAAAACAAACGTGATTTTGATGCTTAGAAATGTGGTTCTTTTTGCAGAACTGGTTTTATAAACCAAAACTATTTGTGAGATTTGGAGCTGATAACTGCAGCAAATTCATGAATGAATGACTCGTTTGAACTGTTTCTTTTAAATGAATTAAACAAAAAGACTCATGAGTTAGCATTCTGATAGTCTAATAACTCACTCACTGAATGAATGAATGAATCAGTCGTACTTGTTGTGACTTACTCACCAAACTGCTGATTACTTTCAACATGGTCAATTCAAAATGAACAAACTGCTACAGTGATATGTGCATTTAAATTTGTGAGATTTAAATCTTGTGTAAAATATATGTAAAAAAGTACCATAAAAGTAATAGCTTGATGGCTCCTGCTAGGTCCTAATATATAGTTTTGTTGTATGGTAAAACACAGAATGATGCAGGAACTCAAATTTCAAAACAGTATCTTTTAAAATTCATTGAAAAACCATTTTGGAATGAGATGAGATTGAGAAAAAAAAAACGTTAATTACTTAATTTCTTAAATCCTCATAGTGCATTCAAAATATGCATGTGATTATTAAAAACATACTGTATCTGATTAATAGCTGATTAATATCTGATTAATGAATGAATGCACGAGTTCAGTTTTGAATGCTGGTATTACATGAACCATGTTATTGGTACATTTAACCCTTTTTCATTTTAAATGAAAAAATGTAGAAATTCTTTGAAAATTAAAACTTTACACGAATTACAGAAAAACCCCAATATTCAAGAGAAACGTTATTTGAAAACATCATCTGAAATGTATAAAAACATATTATATCAGAATTACCAGTATTAACACTATTGAAATCAATGGATTTCATTTAATTTCTTTTAACTTTTAGCTCAAGACTGCTCAAAAAAAAAAAAAAAAAAAAAAAAAACCTTGTTGCTTCAAATTCAGTTCCAAAGGTGAGTAAAAAAATGGAAAAAATCTAAACATGCTTATAAAAGTAATTTTATGAAAGACCGTTTCCACCACTGAATGAATTTTTTTTTTTAAAAAAAGGTAATTGCGACTTTTTATCTCACAAATCTGAATTTGTTTTTCTCAGAACTGAGATATAAACTTGGAATTCTAAAAAATTATGTCAGAATTTCGGGATATAAATTTGCAGTTGCGGAAATCTGAACTGCGAGATATAAACTCACAAATCTGCCTTTTTTTCACCTCAGAATTGTGCAATACAAACTTGCAATTGCAACTGCAAGTTTGTGACTTGAGAAATGAAGAATTGCGAGATATAAACTCTTTCTTTTATTATTTTATTTTTCTTTTCTTTTCTTCATTCTTTTTTTTCTCAGAACCGAGTTTATATCTCGCAATTCTGATTTTATAACATGCAATTGTGAATTATCAAGTCAGAATTGAGATATGGACTCTTTTTCACCCTCAAAATTGTAACTTGCAATTTTGACTTTATATCTAACAGCTCAGAGAAAGAAAAAGTCTGAATTAAAATAATCTGAATTACATGATATAAACTCGCAATTGACTTTTTTCTCGCAAATGTGTCTGAATGAATAAAATAACTCAAAATAAAATGATCTGAATTGCACAAGATAAATTCCAAATTCTGACTTTTTTTTCTCACAAATGCATATTTATATCATGCAATTCTGAGAATAAAAGGTCAGAACTGTGAGATAAAAATTCGCAATAACCTTTTTTTTTTTTTTTTTTTTTTTTTTTCAGTGGCGGAAATGGGCTTCCATATAATTTTGAGACCAATTTAAATTATATGAAAAAAAAAAAAAAAAAAAAAATCTAAAACCCTATTTGGACAGGACTAGTTTTACATGGGGTCATTAGAGAAATTTGTGTTTCACAGGCGTACTTTGCGATTTTAATTCCGTCCGTGTCTGTGTTTTTCCCTCACACAATCTCTGTGATAATTCCAGAGCAAATTACATACTGTTTTTTGGCAAACTCAGTAATCCTCAGAGTAAACTAATCCCGTCCGAATGCGAAGGTCTGTGATTGCTGACAATATTTACAATGCAAGTTGTACAAAACAGACCCTCCCACAAACACAGAGATGTTAGTCCTGTCCAAATTGGTACATGAAAATTGCACACGTCGGGTGATAAGAATCGAAACTCAAACATACTTTAGAAAACTAGTGCTGACTGGATAGGGCTTTCATTGAGGCTCAGGTTAAAATGGACCCAAACACAAAAGATGAAAAAAATCTAAAAAAAAATTTAAAAGATGTGTATTTTGATAGCCTTAGCTAATTTGCAAAGATTGGTTTCTGTACTAAAGTGCACATCTCTTCCAGGTCAAAGTGGACCTGAATGCATGATGATAAAGAGCTCTCCATCTCTGCACTCACCAGGATACGGTCACTGTCTATGATGGTGTTGAGTCTGTGTGCGATGGTGAGGACAGTGCATTCCTTAAACTTTTCACGGATGGTTTTCTGGATCAGCTCGTCCGTCCTGTGGAACACAATCATTTCTGTTGAGTGGCTATATTCATGTATGTAGGCCCTTCAATATTCTCAGGTCAAGGGTAAACAGATAAAGCACTCACCGAGGGTCCACATTGGCGGTGGCCTCATCAATGATGAGAATCCGGTTCTTCCTCAGAATGGCCCGAGCTAGACAGACAAGTTGCCTCTGACCCACACTGAAGTTTGATCCAGACTCAGCCAGTTCAGTCTCGAGTTTACCAGGCAACTCCTCCACAGCAGCCTTCAGCTGGACCTTTGTGCAAACAAAGCACAGATTCACTCAAAGAGCTGGACTTTGAGATCGCTTAATGTATTACGTCTATAATCATAACATCAATCCACTGGGGGAAAGTTCACATCAGAAAATAGATTCATGAACATGTTTAAACAAGATCTGAAAGTCACAATACTTGTGATGATGTTTAAAATCCCAGACAACTTCTGTAGACCCATTTAGCAACAATCAAGACATGTAAAAGCTTAAATTTACTAATGTATTTTATAACGTAGAATAAAACATGAAATGCATTGAGCATGTGTTAACCACAGACCTCATTTCAGACATTTAACCAACACCTATTGACTTCAGGATGATGGAACTGACAGTAGTAAAATGCTCATTTCTGGGTTTTGGCCCTCTATTACAGTGTGTGAGTGTGTGTTCACCTCTTCCAGAGCGTTCCATAAGTCATGCTCTGAATGCTGGCTGAAGGGGTCCAGATTCTTCCTCATGGTTCCTGTAAAAAGCACTGGATCCTGCGGGATGATGGACATCTTCTGCCGGAGATCGTGCAGGCCGATCTCTGAGGTCAACACTCCGTCCACTAAGATTTTACCCTCTGGCTCCGTCAGGCGGAACAGAGCTGAAATCAGGGAGCTTTTCCCTGCACCGGTCCGCCCAACGATCCCAACCTGATCAATGCAAAGCAGAAAACATCATTGCACATGTCCTGACAGACACACATGATGCTCTGGAGCTGTGACGCTGGACTCACCTTCTCTCGGGGTCTGAACATGGGCGAGATGTTCTTGAGGATGACGGGTCCATCAGAACTGTAGGAGAAGTTGACTCTGTCGAAGGTTATCAGGCCCCGATTTGGCCAGTCGGGAGGGGGGCGTTTCTCGGTTTCCCAAGGCGCTTCGCTTTCGAGCTCTGTGTATTCGACAACTCTCTCCACTGATGTCATCTAGAAGCAAATCAATTAAAAAATTTAAGAATCTACAGTTGAGGTCAAAAGTTTACATCCCCCTTTCAGAATCTGCAAAATGTTCATTATTTTACCAAAATAAGAGGGATCATACAAAATGCATGTTATTGTTTATTTAGTACTGACCTGAATGTTGATATATAATGACCAGATATTTCACACAAAAGACATATAGTCCACAAGAGAAAATAATAGTTGAATTTATAAAAATGACCCGGTTTAAAAGTTTACATACACTTGATTCTTAATAACATGTTGTTACCTGAATCCACAGCTGTGTTTTTTTGTTTAGTGATAGTTGTTTATGAGTCCCTTGTTTGTCCTGAACAGTTAAACTGCCCACTGTTCTTTCTGAACCCTTTCCAACAATGACTGTATGTGACCGTATGATTTTAAGATCTACCTTTTCACACCGAGGACAACTGAGGGACTCATATCCAACTATTACAGAAGGTTCAAATGCTCACTGATGCTTCAGAAGGAAAAACAATGCATTACGAACCGGGCGTAAAAACTTTTGAACAAAATGGAGATATATACGCTTTTCTTATTTTGCCTAAATATCATATTTTTTCATTTAGTACTGCCCTTCAGAGGCTACAGATGATGCTTACATGTTTCCCAGAAGACAAAACAAGCTAAATTTACCCTGATCTTCAAATTCCTCAGCTCTTAATGCAAGGATTTTGCTTCTGGAGCATCAGTGAGTGTTTGAACCTTCTGTAATAGTTGCATATGAGTCCCTCAGTTGTCCTCAGTGTGAAAAGGTGGATCTCAAAATCATGCAGTTATTGTTGGAAAGGGGTTTAAATACACAAAAATGCTGAAAAACCAAAGAATTTGTGGGACCTGAAGGACTTTTCTGAAGAACAACAGGCAGTTTAACTGTTCAGTCACATCAGTAAACAATAAAACACAGCTGTGGATCATTCAGGTAACAACACTGTATTAAGAATCTAGTGTATGTAAACTTTTGAACGGTGTCATTTTCATAAATTCAGCTATTATTTTCTCTTGTGGACTATATGTAAACATCTTTTATGTGAAGTTTCTTTTTCAGATCAGTACTAAATAAACAATAACATGCATTTTGTATGATCCCTTTCATTTTGTTTAAATAATTAACATTTTGCAGATTCTGAAAGGGGGTGTAAACTTTTGGCAGTTATTTCAAATTGCATAATATTTTTTGAATATTAGGTTCTTACCATGTTCTCCACCTCAGCACTCTGTCTAACGCCCCACTGGAACATTCCCATTAGAGTGACTGCATAAGACAAGGCCAATCCCACATCTCCCGCATTCATACCTGTGAGAACCAGACATAATCAATGTTCTCAAAAAAAAAGAGAGACTTAACTGGCATGAATATATGGATTTGAAACAAAGATGATCTAAAGCTCCTGTAAGGATGGTCCCACTGATCCTAGTGGATTTGAAACAGGGATTTTCAGTTTTCGAAGTTGACTAAGTGGCAATCAAAGACAATTATTTGTTGAGACATGGAACGTCCCACATTACACCATCAAAATTTTCACTTTCATACAGTCAGATATATTTACAAAACCCAAATGTATCATGTCATTTTATTTTCTTTTTAAATTGTTTCAAAAGTATGACATTATCAGTTCATGCTTCATGTAGAAGCAATTACACTCCACTTAACAAAAATAAAACAATGTATGAACCTATGCATACACTACAGTTTAAAAGTTAGGATTTTGAGATGAAAATAAAACAAAATAATAATGGTATTTATTTAAAATATAAGTCTTTTGTAACATTTCAGCATGTTTTTTCATTACTTTTCTGATCAATTTAATGTATGTGTGTTGAATAAAAGTATGAACAAAAATACAAAAATTACATACCTAGTTTTTTAAATCTACAATATACACTACTGTTTAAAAATTTGAGGGTCAGTAATTTTTTTATTACTAATTAGTAAATTAATACTTTTATTCAGCAAGGATGTGTTAAATTAACAAAAAGTCATAGCAAAGACTTATATTGTTAGAAAATATATTTATATTTTTAGAATTATTATTATTATATTTATATTTATATTATTATATTTATATTATTTATATTATAATATAATTTCTATTTTGAATAAATGCTGTTCTTTTTTATTTTTTATTCATCAAAAAAAAAAAAGAATTACAGGTTTCAAAAAAAATAAAAATAAATTATATATATATATATATATAGTTCTAATTTAAAAAAATCAGCACAGAATGATTTCTGAAGGATCATGTGACACTTAAGACTGGAATAATGGCTGATGAAAATTCAGCTTTGCATCACAGGTGTAAAGTGAGTATATTAAAATAAAAAACACTATTTTATATTATCATAACATTTCACAATATTACTGTTTTTTTTCTGTATTTTTGATCAAATAAATGCAGGCTTGATGAGCATAAGAGACTTCTTTAAAAATATTCTGATCGCAAACTTCGGTACACATGTGTTTTTGAATTATTTAGAATAATTTTTAAAAACATATATGATTTAACAGCTTATTTGTAATGAATAAGCTTGTTTGGAATGTATAATATTTATAACATTTCTCTCGCTGTTCAGCCTGCGTTGTCCCAGTACTCAGGATTCAGCACAGTCACTATAAACGGTCCTTAAGCATTGTGTTTTGGTTAGTAGTGTACACTATGGATATCTCACTGTCTTTAAGAAGAAGACATCCGAAGGCTGTGATGGTCACAAACACCGAACACATTCCATCCAAGCGCACTGCAAACCAACGTGAAGTGGTCAAGAACAGGAACCAGGCCTCTGTAGGAGCAAACATAATATTTTAAACAACACATTATTAAAATTAACAGCTAATCTGAATCCTGTAAATGACCGAGTCCATTACTGACCTGAATGCAGATCCTGATGTGCATCAAATGCTTGCTGAAACCTTTCCTCAGCTTTAAAGGCACGAATGGTCCAGAGGCCTTGGAGTGAAGAAGACAGATGGGAGAATACAGGACTTCGAGCTGTAAGAACGCAAACACACAACACAACAATAAAGCTCTGAAGAAACATTACTACAGACGATATTATTCTCAGATTTGACAGGAGAAAATCGGAGACACTGACTAGTGGATTCAATGCGCTTGACGTCTCGTGATGTCCGCAGGAAGTAGCGGCGTAGAAACAGGAAGGCGATCAACAGAGGAAGCACAGGAATCAGAATCCAAGGGATGACGGAGGCCGCCACACCAATGACTCCAATAATTTGTAGAAACACCTGTAAGTGAACGAAAGCATGTAATTCATCCATGTAATTCATTTAAAGGAGAAGTCCACTTCCAGAACAACAATTTACAAATAATTTACTCCCTTGTCTTCCAAGATGTTCATGTCTTTCTGTCTTCAGTCATAAAGAAATGATAGTTTTTGAGGAAAACATTTCAGGATTTTTTTTCATATAATGGACTTGATTTGAGCCCCGATTTTGAACTTTCAAAATGTAGTTTAAATGCAGCTTCAAAAGGCTCTAAACGATACCAGCCGAGAAAGAAGGGTCTTATCTAGTGAAACGATTGGTCATTTTTTTGGGAAAATAAAAATTTGTATACTTTAAGCACAAAAGCTCTTGTAGCACAGGCTCTGGGATGTGTGTCCACGACACTACGTACTATTGAAAGGTCACGCCGAACGTAGGCAGAACCACAGACCCAGTGTTTACAAAGCAAATGCGCAAAGACTAAGGAAGTGCAAGTAAGTCAAACGCTGTTTACAAACAAAAAGGTACAACGATGTTGGACAATTCTGAAGTTGTAGGAGAAAATGAGATGGAGTTTTTCGCCATACTCTACCTTTTTGAGCCAGAGTACACAGACGATGAACTTACACGTGATTCGTAGCATCGTGGACGTGCATCCCAGAGCCTGTGCTACACAAGCTTTTGTGCTTAAAAGGTATACAAATTTTAATTTTTCAAAAAAAAAAAAAAATGGCCGATCATTTCGCTAGATAAGACTCTTCTTCCTCGGCTGGGATCATTTAGAGCCCTTTGAAGCTGAAGTTCAAAATCAGGGCACCAATGAGTCCATTATATGGAGAAAAATCCTGAAATGTTTTCCTCAAAAACCATAATTTCTTTACGACTGAAAATAGAAAGACATGAACATCTTGGATGACAAGGGGGTGAGTAAATTGTTTGTAAGTTGTTGTTCTGGAAGTGGACTTCTCCTTTAAAGCTGCAAAACAATTAGTCGTGATTAACTGATTTAAAATAAAAGTTTATGCTTACATACGGTAATATGTGTGTGTACTGTGTAAATTTATTATGTATATATAAATACACACACATACGTATATATTTAAAAAATATTTGTATGTAAACACTTGTATATAATTTATATTATATATAAATACAAATATTTTACATATAAAACTAACATATTTGTCTTTAATATATACACGTACGTGTGTGTATTTATATATACACATAATAAATAAACAGTACACACATATAGTATGTAAGCATAAATTTATTTCGAATCAATAATCACGACTAATCGTTTTGCAGCTCTAACTGCATTTTAGGTGAGAAGTGAGATGTAGAAACACTGCGTCAAAGCGGTTGACTACAGGGTCATTAAAGCACTTTGTGGTTTTGGTTGCTCATTTTTTAACCACAAACATTTATCAAAGAAAACGGAAGAAAAACAGTCAGTCTGCAGTGACAGCATGACTTGACACTTTCAGAGCAAGATCTCATTCAAATTACCCATAATCCTCTACTCTTATCCTTAGCTGTGTTAACAACTTAAGTTTAGTGTTGGAATGACCACAGACTATGGCAAACAGAAACTGACAATAGCGTTACTATGCTTGTGATTTTGGGACTCGATATGTAGAAGAACCTCAGTAACATCAGAGTGGGATCTCTTTCCTGAAAACTTCTTTTCAAGAAACTGCTTTGGTCACTTCATCAGCATGGCAGAATGGATACATATGCTGCATTTTTAATTTATAGCAGCATCCAGTCATCATTTTGGAAATAAAACTATAGACCTATATATACACACTACAGTTGAGGTCAAAAGTTTATGTCCCACTTTCAGAATCTGCAAAATAATAATTATACAAAATAAGAGGGATCATGCAAAATGCATGTTATTGTTTATTTAGTACCGACCTGAATAAGATATTTCACATAAAAGATGTTATAGTCCACATATAGTCCACAATAGAAAATAATAGTTGAATTTATAAAAATGACCCTGCTGGTATTTGAATCGTGTTTTTGATCTTTAACGATCTGTTCAATTAAAATGCTTTGTCATATTGGTGGTGACACATCTATTGCAACATAGCTTATCACAAATATTATAGCCTACTTTGCTTTTTCGACTTCTGATCGCAAGTTAGTTCGCATTAGCAAACAAGGTCTTGGCAGATTGCTAGGTTGGGTCCTCACAGATGAAAAAAAACAAAAAAAACAAAAACAAACCGCATATAGGAATCGATAGGCGGAATCGAAATTTTAATTTCACAAGAAGTATCTGATTCCTGACCTTAAGTATCCGATTCTGGAATCGGAATCGATTTTCTATACCCAACCCTACTGATGCTTCAGAAAGAGTTCAGAAAATCACTCTGGATCCCTCGTAGCCAAGTCATCATCTCTTTGAACTTTTACCATTTGGCCGGCGCTACAGAGCCCCAAACACCAGGATAACCAGGCACAAGAACAGTTTTTTCCCCCAGGCAATCCACCTTATGAACAGTTAAATGTTCCCCCCATTGTGCAATAAAAATGTGCAACAACATTTTATTTATTAGTTACCACCCCCATCCTAGCACACCCCTGCATCTCTACCTCTTTCTAATCTATTCTATTCTATTCTATCATCTATAGCACAACTGTACATACCACTTATTTATTTATATCCCAATTTATTTTTCTAATTTTTGTCTATTTGTATTTACATATGTGTATTTTATTCTCATCTTATTTTTATTGTCTGTACGTTGTTGCGTTCTCTGTGTACTGGAAGCTAATGACACTAAAACAAATTCTTTGTATGCGCAAGCATTGGCAATAAAACTCTTGCTGATTCAGATTCTGATTCTGGAAACACAATGCATTAAGAGCTGGGGGGTGAAAACTTTTTGAATTTGAAGATCAGGGTAAATGTAACTTATTTTGTCTTCTGGGAAACATGTAACTATCTTATGTAGACTCTGAAGAGCAGTACTAAGTGAAAAAAAATTATATAAAATATATAGGAAAAATAAGAAAAATCTTTGAACCTTCTGTAATAGTTGCATATGAGTCCCTCAGTTGTCTACAGTGTGAAAAGATGCATCTAAAAATCATACAGTCACCGTTGGACAGGGTTTATATACACACAAATGCTTGAAAACCAAAGAATTTATGGGACCTGAAGGATATTTTTGGAGAACAGCAGGCAGTTTAACTGTTCAGGACAAACAAGGGACTCATGAACAACTATCACTAAACAAACAAAAACAGCTGTGGATCATTCAGGTAACAACACAGTATTAAAAATCAAGTGTATGTAAACTTTTGAACAGGGTTACTTTTATAAATTCAACTATTATTTTCTCTTGTGTAAACGTCTTTTATGTGAAATATCTTATTATTTTGTATGATCACTCTGGTAAAATAATGCACATTTTTAAAGATTCTGAAAGGGGGATGTAAACTTTTGACTTCTACTGTACATCAAGTCAAGAAGCTACTGGCGTAAACTGCACACTTGGCAAATGTACAGGTAGCAAGTCATAATCCTGCACACAACATATCTTTTCTGCAATACTGCCTATTTGCAGGTTCAGAAGCTGTAATCACAATGTGACGTGACGTGTTTAAGTGATTTTCCTCAAAATAAAAATGAACACATTGGGCAATGTTTCCTGCATCTCAACTTTCACTAAACACACAAACACAAGTGGCACTAGTGTGAGAAAATGAAGCGCAAATGATATTAACTTCCTCCACGATTCCTTAAATTACATACTGGCGTTACATCTCGTAAGTACAATTGTTTTGACTTGAAGGCAGTAATACTGGAGAAACAGTACAAGCAGAATAGTAGTATGCTATTGTTTAGGAAGTATTCAACAATGCATGCTGATTTTGCTGCCACACTAAAGGGAACCAATAGTGAGAGAGGACTGTGGGAAACGCAAAGTGACTGCAGTGTTTTCTCATCCTAAGAGAGAAGAAGGAGGATTCTGCTGCCCCACACAATGAAAAGCTCCTTAAATGAAAGACTATTGTACTTCAACTCAGTCTGTCAAGTTTCAGACAATAGCGCTCTGAGCACATAAAGTGACGCCTGTCACCCACGTATTGACCACATTGTCATTTGCCAGGGAAAAAGCCACAATATGTTGTTGGTCTGCAACACTTGGTTTACCAGAGCGAATAATGCATGTGGCCACAAGTGATGGGTGTTTTAATACAGTCACGTCAGCATGTGCACATTATGTGGTGTTTAACAGACACTGTGCCACAAAGCGTACCTGGATAAAATCCACAAACGTCCACGGAAGTAAGGAATCAAGCTGCCCGATGTCTTTGGAGAACCGGTTGAGGATTCTTCCTGAAATGACAAGGGAGAAGCCATTCAGAGAACAAAATATAGAGAATGCTTCTTAAACAATTGAACTAAATTTAACTAGACAGGACAGTGCGAAGAAAATGACAAAAAAACGCTTTACTGATAATTAGTAAGTTAATAATAATAAGTTAATATTTAAAAAGCCTTTGAAAAATCAAAGCATGTGGTGCAACCAACATGCGAAAAAATAAAATAAAATATAATAAATTATCTATCTATCTATCTATCTATATGTATATATATATAATAAAAATACTTAAATATATAAGTAAGTAAATAAAAAAGCTAATTAATTAATTAATTAATTAATAAAAGTCAACACGTCTCTAAAAAATAAACTGACCTTTTCAATCATGATGTTTAATAAAATTATGAGCTTGTCATTAATTATAAAATAAAACTTTGGATAATTTATATTTACATTTTTTATTTTAGATATATTTATATAAATATAATTATGAAATTATTATTATAATTATTTTGAGGCAAATATTGGAAGACACCACCAAATCTCTGGACTTGCTCCACTTTGGGGTGGGTAAAATAAAAAAAAATAAAATAAAATAAAATAAAATAATAAAAAAATATCACATTTGTGAAAATTTAACAATTTTTTAAAATAGTTATTACACTAATGCAAATTAATGAATTAAAATAAATAAATAATACATAAATATAAATAAATAATACATATAATAAACAAATAAATAAATTAAAGCCAACAAGTCTCTGAAAAATAAACTGATCTTTTTAAACACAATATTTATTAAAAAGCTCAGCTTTCATTAATTATGTAATACTGCTTTGCATAATTCAAATATTTATTTGTAATTTTATATATACTTATATAAATATATTAAATTATTATTATAAATTATTATTTCTAGGAGATATTATTTGAAGATACCACCAAAAATGTGAACTTGTTCTACTGGGAAATAAATAAAATAAAATTAAAATTAAATATCACAAAAAAACAAAAAACAAAACAAAACAAAAAACAAACAAACAAACAACAACAACAACAACAACAAAAAAACACAACATGCAGAAAGTGTACATTTTAACTAGACACCAAATTTGTTGTAATATCTCTCCTTTTATTTATATTGGACACTCTTATTTAGTAGTAATGAGGAAAGCATCGCTAATAAAACAACAAGCTTGATATGCTGACAGTGACATGATTTGCAAAATTTTCTGTTGCATTATTTTATCAATAACAACCCTTTATTACCATTTACTTCTTATCTAACTGGTTATGATAAATTCTGGCCATAAAGGCCTTTAACCCATTATTTGAGTGACTAGGAGGATAATAAATGGCAGATTAAACACAAATAATGCAAACAAAGGAGAACTCAATCAACAACAGCACCATGCTGGATATCTGCTTGTCATTTGTCAGAAATGTTTATGGCTAATCAAGATTACAAGTCCCAAAGGACTGGCAGACATTATAAATACCCACTACTGTTAACTATGCTTTATTACTGGAGACCACAGATTACCAATGAAAAAGGCTAGAGCGCAGAGACACAGGATACAGTAGTCGTGTCAACTAATCCACATCACAAGCTTATTCCAGCCATAAAAGTTTCCACAAAGTATGTGATTTCTCTGAGTGCCTCCTGCTGTAATTGTTTCTAGTGTGTGCGCTGCTGATAACAGTATCGTGAAAAAGAGCTCCAACTGACTCTTCAGCAGCCATAAAACTATCTATTAGACTTTTGAGACTTGTAAATGCTCTTTTGCTCATCTTATCAATAGTAACACCCCGATAAGCAGCCCTCTGTGACACAGAATCCAGCTCAATGTTTGCACTTTAGGAGGTGAGAAGAAACTATTATACTGGTCATATCAGCTGACTTTGTCCTGCACGTTCAAATAATGACCACCATTATCAGGCCTATAATATAATATAATATAATATAATATAATATAATATAATATGATATAATATAATATTTTGATGATATCTCCTAATAACCTTTTAATTAATTATATAATAAAACAAAATAAATAAAATATTTTATTTATTATTATTATTATTATTTGGAGACACTGTTTGAAGATACCACCAAAATCTAGACTTTCTCCAGGGGCAAAATAAAATAAACATTTGATGGTATCTGCTAATAATAACCTTGTCATTAATTATACAAAACTTTGAAAAAATTATATTTTTATTTTTTAATATCTATTTATATAAATATAATAATAATTTTAATAATAATAATAATAATAATAATAATAATAATAATAATAATAATAATAATAATTTATTATTATTATTGAAGATACCACTAAAATCTGGACTTTCTTCAGGAAAAAAAAAAGTTTTAATGGTATTTCCAAATAACCTTTTCAATAATTACGTCATAAAATTTTGGAAAATTTATATATATGTATATATATATATATATATATAATTTTTTTTTTTTTTTTATATCTATTTATATAAATATAATTATTAAATTATAATTATTACTATTTGGAGAGATTATTTGAAGATACTAGCAAAACTCTGGACTTTCTCCACAGGAGGAAAATAAAAAAAGTAAAGTAAAATAAAATAAAACTTAATTAAATTAAATTAAATTAAATTTGATGGTATCTCCAAATAATAACATTTTCATTAATTATATTATATAATAAAACTCTGGAAAATGTATATTTTTATTTTATATTTATTTATATAAATAAAATTATTAAATTATAATTATTATTATTTGGAGAGATTGTTTGAAGATACCACCAAAATTCTGGACTTTCTCCACAGGGGGAAAATAAAATAAAATAAATAAAATTTGATAGCATCTCCAACTAATAACCTTTTCATTTATTATACTGTATAATAAATCTTTGGAAAATTTATATATATTTATATTTATATAAACAGATATAAAATATTTATTAAATTATTATTATTATTATTATTGTTGTTATTGTTTGGAGATATTATTTGATAATACTACAAAAACTCTGGGCTTTCTCCACTGGGGAAATAAAATAAAAGAAAAAATTAATTAAACATTTAATTTAAAAATAACTAAATTTAAACAAAGTTTTGATGGCATCTCCAAATAATAACTTTTTTAAATTATACAATGCAATATGGAATAATTATTGTTTTTATTTTCTATTTTACATATATTTACATAAATAAATGAATGAATGAATGAATGAATGAATGAATGAATATTATTATTTTTTTAGAGATATACTCTGAAGATACCATCAAAAGTTTAGACTTGTTCCGCTGTAAAACAAACAAACAAACTATGTGTCCAAAGTTTTGATAGAATCTATATAGGTCACATAACAACAAAAAAATATATATAAAATAAATAAACATAAATAAACAAAAATATAAATATAAAAATAAAAAATAAAATAAATAACAACAACAACAACATTATATAAAGCTACAGCTCAGATTGTCCTAATAATGCTTCATGACTTATCAATCTAGAGCATCATTTTCCAGAGATAAACACAAGCGGAACACGGAAGACAAAACAGCTTGGACTTTTACACACACCTGCACTTCAATCCAAACACTTCACGCTCACAACACAGCCAATATACATCCCTGCATGAGCGAAGGCCTCAAACGCTGCCGTTTACTCAACACTCCAGAGTAAACACTGAAATCTAGGGTAAACATCATTGAAACACACCAGTCCACTTTCCTTTACTATGAGCTCCTCCACTGAGGACGTCTGGAAATCACTTTAAAACAGTCAAAGTTGACGTTATCCAGTAACAACAGTTATTAACTAAATTAAGGAAATATTTGGACAGTGTATATAAAAGGTCAATGACGTTTAATAACAGCAATCCTTATGAAGGGAAAACACAAGACACTGACAAATAGGAAGCAAAACGTACCATGGAAATAACATGCTTTGTTTGGACATGTACCATGGTGCTTTCAGCAACATAGTAAATACTATGTTGTGTACAAATTTAGTTTACAAAGACTGAAAATACAGATACGACTCCAAACTTCAAAGCACCATGGCCCTCCTGTCAGTTTATTACAGCATTTGCAAGAGCCCAATATTGACAGACATACTTTAAAGAGTTTGTGTATGAGGGATTCTGTTTATTGACAAATACAGCAAGGACCTTCCTCTCCTCTGGTAGTAAGTGCACATCAGCTGAGGTTTTACAGGATAGAAAAATCGCCATCAAAATATTTCACAGAATATGCTGCCCTCTGTTGGTCAGTTCCAACACTGCCTTCCAAACTAGCTGGATAAACAAATACAGGAGCAGTCATTTCTATTTTTGTACTCACCAATGGGGTTGATGTCAAAGAAGCGGACCGGGGTTCTCAGGATGCTGTTGAACATGCGGTTGTGTAACGTCTCCGCTGAGCTCACCAGAGCATTAAACATCATCAGACAACGCATGAAGCCGAAGATGATGGTGGCGCCTGTTAAGCCTGATGAACACAGATACACAAATCTCCATTACCACTGGCAGACACATGCAACATGTCAGCATTTTAACTTTTACTGACTTTCGAGAACGAGCATACCTGCATAGATGCCAAGATAGAAGTGCAGGTTGAGCTCTTGAGTCGCGTTAATGCTGTTATTGCCATTTGTGTCGTTGGTTGAATTGAAGTTAAAGGAAGGAAAGTCCAGCTTCTCCTGCTCTGTGGCCCTGTTGATCATGACATAATGACATTGCGGTAGCTGGTAAACACCAGAACACCATATACATCCTGTACTGCCCATTTAAGCACTATTTAGGTTGATCAAATGAGACGCACTTACTGTACTTTGTGTTTTATAGTACTCACTGTAATTTTCAATTTTTGCTTCATTCATTTTAATTGTTCCATTTAAGTTTATAGATATATTTAAGCATTTTAAAAAGAACAAGACATAAAACAAGACTTTAAATTGAAACAATGAAAAAAAGAAAATATATATAACTTAATTCATAAATTATACATTTAAACAAGTCTCTTAGGCTCATCAAAGCTGCATTTATTTGGTAAATAATGCTAAAAAAAAAGGCATTATATTGTAAAATATTATTACAAATTAAAATTATGGTTTTCTATATTAAAATACTTTAAAATATAATTTATTCCTGTGATGCAACGATGTCACATGATCCTTCATAAATCATTCTAATATGCTGATTTATTATTATCAATGTTTGAATGATGAATAAAAAGATAAACAGCATTCATTCAAAATAGAAATCTTTTCTAACAGTGTAAGTCTTTGCGATCACGTTTTTTATCAATTAAACACTTGTTGAATTAAAGTATTAATTTGTTTAAAAAATAAATAAATAAAAATAAATAAATAAATTTACTGACCCCAGATTTTTAAACGGTAGTTTATATTCTTACTCAAGATTTTTATTTTAAATAAACACTGTTCTTTCTAACTTTTCATTCATCGAAGAATCCTAAAAAATGTATCACAGGTTCCAAAAAAAATGTTCCCAACACGGATAATAAATCAGCATATTAGAATGATTTCTGAAGGATCATGTGACACTGAAGACTGGAGTATTAATGCTGAAAAAGCAGCTTTGATCACAGGAATAAATTATATTTTAATGTATATTAAAAAATAGAAAACATTTATTTTACAATATTACTTATTATTTTCTGTAATTTTGATCAAATAAATGCAGCTGTAATGAGCATAAGAAACTATTTTAAAAAAACATTAAAAATCTTACTGATCCCAGACTTTTGAACGTCAGTGTATGCTCACTAAGGTTGCATTTATTTAATCCAAAATACAGTATATTCTGAAATATTATTCCAATTTAAAAATTTTTTTTTTTTTCAATTTGAATATATTTTAAAATGTAATTTATTCCTGTGACGAAAAGCTGAATTTTGAGCATCATTACTCCAGTTTTCAGTGTCACGTGATCCTTCAGAAATCATTCTAATATGCTGATTTGCTGCTCAAGAAACTGTGATACTTTTTCCTGGATGATCTGATGAATAGAAAGTAAAAAAATAAAAAAATAAATAAATAAAATTTAAAACAGAAATCTTTGGATTTATTAAAAAAAAGCAGTGGACTTACGACAAGAAGTAATTGGGAGAGAGAGAGGGGGAGAGATCGGGAAAGGTCCACGAGGAAGGATGCGATCTTGGGCACTGTCCACAAGGCTATCGGTGCTGACTTCACTGTTGCTTTTGATCTATTTAATACATCCTTGTATTAATTTATTAAAAAAAAAAAAAAAAAAAAAAAAAATTCGCCCTGATCCCAATCTGTATTACATATATTGAGAAAATATATCACGGCGACCCGAGTTCGAATCCCGCCTCGAGGACCTTTGCCGATCCTACTACCCTATCTCCTCTCAGTACTTTCCTGTCAGCTCTCCACTATCCTCTCACAATAAAGGTATACAAATCCCATAAATATAAGTTAAAAAAAAAGAAGAAAATACATTTACAGTCATTCCATGTACTTAAAAATAAAAGCTTAGCTGCACAGATATTAATATTAGAGATCACTCACCAGTATGAAAGCCACCAGTCCTGAAGAATATAAAAAATCTACAGAGCAGAAAACAGCATTAGCATGAATCTCTGACTACTAGAAAGAGGTCTTTTAGTGTATAACACTCCTGTGTTGTATACCTGTGCCAGCAAGTTGAGGAGAACAAGTAAAATCAGCATAATGATGTTGGCTCCAGCTTTAAAGTATTTCCAATACATGCGAAGGCCGATGGTCCCCTCTAAACGCGTCTCTTCGGCCACGGTCTGCACAGGCTCCGCCTGCCCATGAGAAAAAAACTATTTGATTCTTTCACTAATGTCTCTTTATGATCAGACAGTAAGTAACATCCCATCCTTCCACTAGATGGAGCTACTGACCTATCTGTACTGTAAACATGACTGGAGTTCACAAGAGGGCAAGTCATTTTATACTATTCCTTACAATACCACCGTGTGGTAGGGAATTCAGCCTCACACCTACCGGCAGCTGATCGGAGTCATCTTTAACAGACAGAATAGATGAAGAGTGCGAACGGACAGAGTTTTGGGAGAGTGTGCGGCTGCGGGGGGAGCGAGGAGCCTCTCCTTTTTCACCCTCCTCTTCCTCATCCTTCTTCAGCAAAGAGGTGAAATCCACTCCCGATCGCAGCAGCTCCGAGTATGTGCCACGTGCCACCATGTGCCCCTGAGAGAGTCAATATGAGTTAATTTTGGCTTTATTATTCACAGGTGGAATGCAGATTGACCGGTGTGTGCGGTTACCTCCTTCAAGACCAGGATCTGATTTGCAGCCTTCAGGTACTGGTGCTGGTGAGTAACCAAGATCCTGGGCTTGTCCTTGAGAATACCACAAATACACCTGGAAGGACAATTAGTTCTCTTAATACTTAAGGCGGGCGTACACGGTGCGGTTTTTGAGGTCGTACGAGCTCGCATGCGATTTTTTTGGTTATCGGAGGAAATCGTCTCTTCTCGTATGGTCGGGGCTCGTATGGTGTGTGAGAAATTACGAGACGAGCAGAGTGCCTTACGAGCACTTTCCGACCTCACGATCATTTTTAAACATGTCAAAAAACCTCGGGAGCTGTCGGATTGAAAGCGTGACGTGTGTGCTGTTGAACGAGCCGATTTGTTGAGCAAACTGGAAATGACCAATCAGAAGCTAAGAAAAGAAAACCACAGAAGAAAAAAGATAAACACGGCAGCGCCACTGAGAATTTGGACTGTCGAGAAAGAGGACAAACACGCTGAACTCTGGCAAGAACAGCGAGCGCTGTATGATATATCGAGCAGCATTTATCATGACAGGGTCGTCCGAGATGTTGTTCTCTGCCCTTCAGCCAAACTCTTTGCCATGACCTTCGTTTTCTTTTCTTTTTTGTTTTTTCGCAAGCCATTGCTGCCACAAAGAAAAGGATCTCTTCCTCTGAGTCCATGTTTTTGGCGCGGAACTTCGTGAATGTGATTGTCTCGGAAATCGGCAGGTTTTAAAATCGTGCAGTGTACCACTGCGTCCGTAAACAAAGTCACTCGTGACGTGTGCGTGGCCATACGGTCTTCCGACTGTCCGAATTCGCACCGTGTACGGCCGCCCTTACTGCAAAGAAACTGCAAAAGTCTGGGTTTGGGAAGATTTTAAAAATCTTTTTAAAAGATTTTTGAAATTTTGAAACAAGTCCCTTAGGTTCATCAAAGCTGCATTTATTTGGTCAAAAATTCTGAAAAAAACCCCCAGCAATATTGTGAAATATTATTACAATTTAAAATAATGTTTTTCTATATTAATATACTTTAAATATAATTTATTCCTATGATGCGAAGCTGGACTTTAAGCATCATTAATCAAGTCTTCAGTGTCACATGATCCTTCAGAAATCATTCTACTATGCTGATTTATTATTAATGTTTGAATGATGAATAAAAAGTTAAAAAGAACAGCATTTATTCAAAATAGAAATTTTTTCTAACAATATAAGTCTTTACTATCACTTTTTATCAACACATCCTTGCTGAATTAAAGTATTCATTTCTTTAAAAAAAAAAGGTTTCTGAAGGATCATTTATTTGATAATAAATACAGAAAAAACAGTAATAATATGAAATCTTATTACAATTTAAAAATAACTGTTTTCTATATTCATTTCTATATTTGAAATGGAATTTATTCCTGTGATGCAAAGCTGAATTTTCAGCATCATTACTCCAGTCTTCAGCGTCACATGATCCTTCAGAAATCATTATAATATGCTGATTTGATGTTTAAAAAACAATTCTGATTATCATCAATGTTAACAACAGGTGTGCATTTATTTGAAAAAGTCATCTCTTGACAATTAACTGTTACTTTTGATTAACTTAATGTGTCATTTGCCAGTTTTGGAGCTTGACTGTTTCTAAACAATAAAAGCATTCAATGAATGGAAAAGAACATTGTGAAAAGCAACAGTAAAACATAACACGATCAATTAAGACTGTGGACTTACTGTTCAAACAGGTGCCTGCCCACTTCTGCATCCACTGCACTCAATGGATCATCCAACAGGTAAATATCAGCATCCTGATACACAGCCCTAAAACCCACAGACAGTAACAGGTATGTAGGAAAAACCAATTGAAAAGCTCTTAAATATTCCTTCCTAACAGCAAATATATGCTAGTTTGCTTATTTAGGAATTATTTATCTTTTACATTTTATATATAACACATTAGAAAATGTCACTGCTTATAATAAATAAATCCTCTGCATGTCCATGATGCAGTCTTCTGAAAGCTTTATATACATTATGCTTTATATGCATTATATAATTTTTAACCTCTTTTTTTGTTCAGAATAATATATCAATTAAGGAAAGGAAATGGTTTTATTACATTACCAAATCTGCATAATAAAGGTGAAAACCCCCTGATTTTTCAAAGGTTAACAGGTTGGGATACCTGGCCAGGTTGACTCTAGCTTTCTGTCCTCCACTGAGTGTTGCTCCTCTGTCTCCAATCACAGTCAAATCCCCATCAGGAAGCAGCTCCATGTCCTATACAACACAGAAAAATGACAATATTTGTATACTATAGCTTACAATAACCTGAGCTTTGCAAAAACCAAATACTAAAACTAGCAAGGCTGCATTAAACTGATCAAAAGTGACAGTAAATGCATATATGTTACAAAATATTTCTTTTTTTAAAAAATGCAATTTATTTAACTTTATATTCAAAGAATCCTAAAAAACATATCACGGTTTTGACAAAAATACAAAGCAGCACAACTGATAAAAAGAGATTTGGAAGCAAAAAATGTTTCTTAAAGGAGAAGTTCAGCTCCAGAACAAAAATCAGATAATTTACCCCCTTGTCATCCAAGATGTTCATTTCTTTCTTTCATCAGTCTTTTGAGGAAAATATTTCAGGATTTCTCACCATATAGTGGACTTCTATGGTGCCCAAAGGTTTGAACTTCAAACATGCAGTTAAATGCAGCTTCAAAGCAGAGTAAAAAGGGTCTTATCTAGTGAAACGATCGGTTATTTTCTAAAAGAAATATATTATATATATATATATATATATATATATATATAAATATAATCTTTATTTTTTTTTTTTTTTTAGAAAATAACTGATCATTTTGCTAGGTAAGACCCTTGTTCCTCAGCTGGGATCATTTAGAGCCCTTTAACGTTGCATTTAAACTGCATTTTGGAAGTTCAAACTCGCAGGGCACCATATAAGTCCACTATATGGAGAGAAATCGTAAAATGTTTTCCTCAAAACACAATTTTTTTACGACTGAAGAAAGAAAGAAATGAACATCATGACAAGGGGGTGAGTAAATTATTTGTAATTTTTTGTTCTGGAAGTGAAGTTCTCCTTTAAGCAGCAAATCAGCTATATGAGAATGATTTCTGAAAGATCATGTGACACTGAAGACTGGAGTAATGATGCTGAAAATTCAGCTTTGTCATCACAGAAATAAATTACATTATAAAATATATTACAAAATTTTAAATGTGTTGCCAAGACAGCAACACAACTAACACATTCAAGGCCCAGGAAGGTAGTAAGGACATTGTTAAATCAGTCCAAAAACAACAATAACGACTTTATTGAACAATATCTTCTCTTACGTGTCAACCTTAGATGCACTTTCACAAGAATGACACCATGACACATGCATGTGGTGCTGCTCACAGGAGCGTCTTTTCATCATCTGTATATTCTGGTTCAAATAAGTACAGCTGAGTCATCCTCTCTGTTGAAATCTTCAGACATGTGCACAGTGCATCAGGATTCTACATCAGAACGACTTCTCCCCGCGTCAGCAGCATCACATTTATGGGTTGT